>NC_052157.1:24661453-24961453 GCF_902713615.1 Scyliorhinus canicula
AAAAACCCCGTTTCAGGTCAGAATCCACTTTTAAATATAATTAGCCAGCAAAGAGATCATTCAGAAACCCAGCTTGCTGATTCTTGCCTGTCAAACAGCTGTTTAATCTGCCAGCCTTTTCAGAAACTGCTGTTCTGTTCACAAGAAAAATCTTTTTTAACTAAACTGCTTTTAGAGAAGATGCGAGTCTGTTCACAGACAGATTTAAACTGAACTCCAAACCCCAACACCTGACTGCTTCAGCCCAGGCTGCTCCCATTAACTACATCATCTTACTAAAGCCAAACACAATGTCTTAATTATCTATTCTCCAGGGAGCCCTCTTTATACAAACAAAATTCCATTATTTCAACTTTTACGATGCTTTAATTGCATTTGTCTCCAATAGGTCTGCTGCCTTTCAAACCAGGATTTTAAAAAACATGACTGCAGCAGTCATACACTGTACCAGGCTTTTAGCCCTTACTGCTCCAAATTAGATCTGAAATTACTGCATTCATCACAGACTGTTTTCCCCACAGTCTACGATTGTGACCCCTATTTGAACTGACAGGATTTTGCCCACAGTCCACGATTGTGACCCTTATTTGAGCTGACAGGATTTTTACATGAAGGAAAAAATCCTGTCCTTGGATTTCAATAAAAACAAATAATTCATAGATTAGAAAGGCAAATAAATGTGTTAATAGCACGTGGGTTATATTGTTACGGTACTCGGGTAAAGGGCGTTGTTTATTTAAGTGCTTAGAGCACACATAAAGAGAGGACACATGCTCCCAATATTCGGTCACCCAGTGCAGAGGGGGGGAGAGAGAAGGGAGGAGGATCGCCTCAGTAAGCTGGCTCCTGGGCAAGTTGGCCAATAACAGGTCTGCACAGCAGGAGGTCGAGGATATCGAGACTGCCTGCCCCTCTACTGCAGCAACATTTGCGGCAAGGTGGACTTGGCGAGGGAACATGTGGTGTCCACCAGAATGCTTCAAGAATTCACTGACCACTTGGGAGCTGGGACACATCATCACCACTGGAAATGGCATTTTGGTTTAACTTATTAAGTTTGCTTTTGAGGGGCAGCACGGTGGCGCAGTGGTTAGCACAGCTGCCTCACGCGCCAAGGTCCCAGGTTCGATCCCTGCTCTGGGTCACTGTCCGTGTGGAGTTTGCACATTCTCCCCGTGTTTGTGTGGGTTTCACCCCCACAGCCCAAAGATGTGTAGGATAGGTGGATTGGCCATGCTAAGCTGCCCCTTAATTGGAAAAAAAATGAATTGGGTACTCTAAATTTATTTTTTAAAAGGTTTGCTTTTGATGTTTTATTTCAGTTACAATACCCCACCAGAGGCTATCACCCTTTCTCATTGTTTATTTTATAGATTTTCTTTGGTTTATTAAAAGTGTGTAAAAGAGGCCACTGGGTTAGTGGGCAGGAGCAGACACAAGTAAGATTGCATTACAAAGTCTCAAACAAAGAATTTGTGTCCACTTCCATACTGCACCATCTGACTTCGAATCCAGTTATCACAATAGCCTACTGCGTTTGTGATCTGATCTCCTCAGTCACAATTCCCAGGTGAATTCCCACACATGCTGAAGGGTTTGTCTGACCTAAATTTTCATAGACGGCTCGCAATTATTTAACCACTTCATTCTTACCAGACACTCCTCATCCAATAGCTGCAGGATGCCCATCTTAGCTTCGATCAAATCAATGCAGGGTTGGTTGTCGTTAAATTCTATCAACGCCCACGGAATGTCTTCCTTCATATATTCATCTTGTTCCAGTTTAAACACATGCTGGAGAGATTTGGGATCTAAAGTGTTTAATTTGCATTTTTTCATTGCAGTTAAGATAACCTTACAGATGACGATTTAGTTCAGATATTGGACAGCTTACATTCCACAGAGTAGGTTCAAATAATACTCAAAACGCTGAACAGGCCAGAGAATTAAATGTCAGCATGCTATTTAAATTCTTACCAAGTTAAATTGTTGTTGCAGTTTCTCATTTGCATAATTTATACAGAACTGTTCAAAGCTATTCACGTCAAAGGTTTCGAACCTAAATGAATATAAAATAATGATTTTGCTTGCATTTTGTAAAGCTTATACAGGAAAAAAACTGATACATATTGCACCCAAAGCTCCATGGGATGGCAAATATAGTCGGATCTTCCACAAGCCCCGTGGTGTATTTCTTGGTGACAGGAAGCGGCCCGATGTTGGCCAGAGGCAGGATCTTCTGCCCCCGCTGCTGTCAATGGGATTCCAATTGAATCCACCCCTGCCGCTGGGAAACCCATTGGCGAGAATGGGCAGAAAGTATCCCCCCCGTAGTCTCACCAACGTCCTGCACAACTGAAGCATAACCTCCCTATATTTGCCATCAATTCCCCTCACAATAAACAATAACATTCTATTAGCTTTCCTAAACACTTGCTGTACCTGGACACTAGCCTTTTGTGATTCAAGCACTAGGACACCCAAGTCCATCTGCACCTCAGAGATCTGCAATCTCTCACCATTTAGATAATACGCTTTCTTATTCCTTCTGCCAAAATGGACAATTTCACATTTGCCCACATCATACTCCTTTTGTCAGATTGTTTTGCCCTTAGCTTACTTATGTCCCTTTGTAGCCTCCTTACGTCCTTTTCACAATTTAGTTTTCCCACCTATCTTTGTGTTGCCAGCAAATTTAGCAACCATACCTTCAGTCCCTTCATCCAAGTAATTCATGTAAATTGTAAAGAGTTGGGGCCCCAGCCACTGAGCCCTGTGTCTCACACCACTTGTCACCTTCTGCCAACTAGATAAAAGGCCCATTTATGCCAACTCTGTTTGTTGTTAGCTAGCCGATCTTCATTCCACGCCAATATGTTGCCACTAGACTATGCGCCTTTATTTTACTCAATAACCTTTGATGTGGAAACTTGTCAAATTCCTTCTGGATATCTAAGTACAATACACCCACTGGTTCCCCTTTATCCACCGCACATGTGATGTCTCAAAGGAACTCCAATAAATTGGTTAAACATCGGGAGTAATTTAGCGGAAGGAAGAGTCCCATTTTGGGGGTGAATAGCGGGGTGTTTCTCAGAGCCTGCAGTGCCAAGAACGACCCCGCTATTATCTGTGGCCTCTGCTGGAAACACCCCGCCGAGGTCACTCTTACATTCATTTCATTAGTGCAGGAAGAGATTGGCATGCAGGGGTCCCTTCATATCCAAACCTGATCCCCGGCATGGGAAAACTGGCACTTTGGCACTGTCAGCCTGGCACAGCCAACCTGGTATCCTGGCAATGCCCAGGTGGCACTGCCAAGGTGACACACTGCCCAGAGCCAAACCACCTGGGGGCCTCCGATTGCCTGGGAAACCCACACGAGGGCCGTTAAACGGCGCTGCGGCGAAGCCTCCCAGACGCAAGCGTTCGATCCAAGCCTGGCGAGACTCGGTGTAGACATATTTAAGTGAGGCTAACTGTTCACTTAAATATGCAAATCTGGATCCCTACCCAGTGCGGGCGAAATCCAGATCGCAAAGTCTCACGACACCTCGTCAGATCTCGCGAGGTGTCCCGAGCATTGTAAATTTTCGAGAGAGGTCTCTTGCGAGATTTAATGGCCTCGTCGCATCCCCAAGTCAGCCGCGACGAGGTCATATGATCGCGGCCAAGATGTTCAGTCTGAACCCCCTGAGTAATGGGCACGAGATCCTTGCGTGGGGTGTAATAAATCAGCCTGGCCACAACAACGACAACTTGTATTCATATAGCACCTTTAACGTAATGAAACATTCCAGGGTGCTTTGCAGGACAACACAAGTATGGCACCAAGCAACATAAGGACATATAGGGTCAGATGACCAAAAGCTTGGCCAACGGGATTTCGAAGCGAGTTCGGGAGGTGGAGAGGTGTAGGGTGGGAATTTCAGAGCTAATGCTCTCGGCAACCGAAGATGTTGCCACCAACAGCGCAACAACCGGGAATGCACAAGAAGATCCCATTTGCCATTTTTCATTTGAAATAGTCGGGATGTGCGCTGTACTGGAATGCCCCTGCCCCTGGGGTTCCTGCTGCCCTGGCACACCACCCCAGCCGCCTGAATTTCCTGAGCTGCAATCGACGTGGCCGAAGATGGTTAGGCCTCAAACCAGTGAACTGCATTGGGATGTCTGTTTGGCACCCTGCAATTCACTGCCCTCACGTGAATGAAATTGGGGCCTCAAAATCATGGCCATCTTTTCACTGAGAGCAAGAAGCCTGTGCTCCATCAATCAATCACCCAAACATCAACGTGAATCCACTGTGTAGAGTTGAATTTTTCACCACATAGTATTTCATTCCCCACAAAGGTAATAAGGTTTTCATTTGTCCATGAACACTAGCCAAACTGTAAGCTTCATAACCAGTACTAACATTTCCCTGCAAAATTAGCAAGACATTATTCGATATTTTCATTACCCATAGATGTCCAGAACACCAATAAATGTGTGCTTCTTGCCAGAAAACTGTAAAGCCTGGTTAATGTTATCCACAATGCAGCTGAACAGATGAGCATAAATGTGTTTTGCCAAAGCGTCTCTGGCATTGATAGCTTGGAACCTGGTCATGGGTTTGATCACAGTGTCTGAGGTAGTCGCAATCTTTCTGTGGCACAGCCCATGAGCCATGTCCTCCGGTTTTATCTCCAGGAGTTGGGAAAGTACTTTCAGGTGAGTGTCATTGTGCTGTTTGAAGGAAACAATAAGAGCAATAAGAATTGTGACCGGTTAATTCTTCAAATGACATACCCAGTTCTTGTGTGAGCTTGTTTTCCTTAACTATTAATAAAAGCATTATTGTGCAAAGGTTCCGTGCTGATGGCCGCTTAATGACCGATCATGAAAGGCCCCTTAAGCAGTACCTTCAAAACCCACGACCACTACCATCTAGAAGGACAGGTCAGGAGATACCTGGGGACACCACCTCCTGGAGGTTCCCTTCCAAATCACTCACCAGCCTGACTTGGAAATATATCGCCCGTTCCTTCACTTTCGCTGGGTCAAAATCCTGGAACTCCCTTCCTAACAGCACTGTGGGTGCACCTACACCACATGGACTGCAGCGGTTCAAGAAACCAGCTCCCCACCGCCTTTTCTAGGGCAATTAGAGATGGGGCAACAAAGCCAGTAAAAATGAATTCAAAAAATAGTTACTGGAACAGTTAATGTACCAAAAGAGGGGGCCATTTTTTCCATCATGCCTCACTGACCCAGACTTTTCCTTTATCCTGCAATTATTCTGTTCCTGTGTATAAAGTTACCACTGAATTTGCTCCCGCCACACGTTCAGGCAGCAGGTTTCAGAATTGTTGGTTTTTTTAAGATTTCATTGTCACCTAGAGTTTTTGCTGATTATCTTAGATCCATGTCCTCAGGCAACGCTCCTGCCATCATTTTCTCTCTATCTACGCTATCATTAATTTTGAACACCAGTATTAAATCGCCCCTTAACCATCTTTACTCAATGAGGAAAAATCCCAGCTTCTCCAGTTAGTTTCTCCACATAAATCAATTCCCGCACCAAGACCACCATTTTGCTAAGTCTCTGCTGTGCCTTCTCCTCTTTCACCTTCTCAATTGGCTGCTTGTTAATGTATTCTCTGGTAAAACCTTCTTCTTGGGGTCAGAAACAGAATGGACCAGACTTTCTGGGCAGCGGCAATGTTCGCTGGGTTGAGGCTTTCCTCTTCAGTTCTCTCGACTTAGCACTGCTGAGCATTTGTACCGGGGTCTGCCAATCCCGGCTGCCACGACGCACTGTCCCTTGGGCACCTCCACTGAAGCAAAGTTGAGTTGGGGACGACAGAACATTCCCCCCTTTTCTGACACGAGCTGCCATAGGTCCAGTTTGAATGTCAGTGAATGGATGCTGAGTAAATGGGCAAGTGGGTGAGGTGGGTCAATGGGTGAGGTGGGTGATGTGACCATCAATTCACAAGACACGTGATTGGAAGTGAACAGTGATTTTAATAGTCTTACAACAGAGCCTGCCTGCGACGAGATGAGATGAACTGACAGCAGGCTTACGACTGCAGTGCTTTATACTTCCGGTTAGTGGAAGGAGCCATGGGTGGAGCCATGGGCGGATCCAAGGGTGGAGCCCAGTACAAACTCCTCATCTCCCCCTATGGGCAGAGCCGTGCAACGGCTCGTATACAGAGCCCATGAGGACACAATACATGCAATACAACACAGTGTGAATTACTAGGTATATAATTCACCACAGTGGGTAAGTGGGTCAGGTGGATAAGATAGACGGTAAGAGGGAGGGAGAGTAGGGTTGGATGGTTAGGTGCGAGGTGAGTGAGTGGGTAGGTGAGTTTGATGGGTAAGTGGGTCGGGGGGTATGTGGGTTGCTGGGAAAGATGGCACAGTGGCGCAGTGGTTAACACTGCTGCTGATGGCGCTGAGGCCCCGGGTTCAATCCCGGTCCTAGGTCACTGTCCGTGTGGAGTTTGCACATTCTCCCCCTGTGCTGGTTAGGTGCATTGGCCACGCTAAATTGCCCCTTAATTTATTTTTTTAAATGTGGGTTTCTGGGTAGCGGGGGGTGCATGGATGGTTGGGGAGGTAGTTGAGTCAGGTTGGGAGGGGCAGCCAGTTCAGAGGGGTAGTCAAGTCAGGTCAGTTATCAGGTCAGATGGGGTTTGATCAGGTATTAGGAGCAGTAGTTGGAAATTTGGGAGGTGTCAGGAAGGGGTTGGGATGTAATCGGGGAGGGGGATGGGTGCAGGGTGGTGATTGGGTGGGTCAGTTATGTAGTTACCCAGATGTTAGACTAGGTTTTAATCTAACATTCCCTGGATAACTATTCATCTGAGCTATCCAACGTCTCTGACTCTAATTCAAAGGCTTTCCCCAAGGTTCCTGGGGAGCAGGGGATTTGCCCGTCGGAAGTTGAAACTTTCCGGGAAATTCTCCCAAAAGTTCAAGCATCAGGCCTTCCATAGGGTCCCAACGTGTGCTTTCAATCAGTCGTCGGATCTCCAACAATCAGAGGCAGTAAGTTTTGATCCACTGAATACAACCAAAACGGAGTTAAAGGGTGTTCATTAAAAAAATCTTAGCCTAGAATGTCTAATCCTTTCAAAACAGGAATTTCTGATATGAATGAATACACTGAAAATAAAAATAAGTATGGGCCATCAATGCAGTGATTGCTCCAAATCACAGTCTCACATTATATATTTACTCGGTCACTGAACTGCAGTGTACAACATACTGAAGGCTGAGAGCAGCAACTTACTTTGACTGAAGATTTCTCATCACCGACAGCTCTTATTTCGACATTTCCTAAATGCAGAACCCCTGCCAGCACTTTGAAGATATCCATCTGAAAATCTTCGTTCAAGCCTGCAACACCGGTTCAATTTTTAGGTGAATACACTTGGATAAGATTAGAGGGTGACAATTACTGAAAGCTGACGTGACCCGCGATTAGCCGGGTGACGGAAGTTGCAGAAAATCCTCCGCCTTGTGCCGCGGTCGCGGAGTTAGCGATGAGACGGAGAATCCAGCACCCTGAAGAAAAACAGGAGCCCGCTGGTGGCGGAATTGAGGTTCGCGGACCTGCTTTGTTGCAGCAGTGAGTACAAAGGAGCAATGAAAGCTTCTTGAAACATGCAAACATCTGCATCAGGTAACATTTCATTTAATAACAATGGCAATCTACCAAAATCAAAAAAAGTATGAAAAATGCTGTTCAAACAACGCATTACAATTTAATTTTTTTTCCAATTAAGGGACAATTTAACGTGGCCAATCCACCTAACCTGCACATCTTTGGGTTGTGGGGGTGAGAGCCACGCAGACAGGGGGAGAATGTGAAAATTCCACATGGACAGTGACCCGGGACCAGGATCGAACCCGGGTCCTTGGCGCCGTGAGGCATTACAATTTGTGCATCATAGCACCAAATTAAATGCAGATTTAGTGGAGAGCTCCCCTATTGCAAATGTGATGCAAACCGATCATTTTAAACAAGATTAGTTTGGGATCACGTCCAATTTCAAATATATCAGCAACAATTGCCTAGTTTAAAAAACAGTTCTACAACTCTGGCAATGTAAATAGATTTTAAGTCTTGATTTTGAATACCAATGGAGAACTTTGTGAATGAGAGTTGAGGTTGGCTAGCAAAGTGTTCGGCCTCCATGCTGAGAGGAGACTTTAACTCCCAGCCCCATTGGCGTAGGCCCTGCCAGTACACCACACCCGCCCAATCCTGGAGGGATGTTGTAACTAGTTGCTAGGCAGGTGCGAGGAATCAGGAAGCAGCAGGACTGTACGGGGGGCCTGGAGATAAATACCTAGAGGGGAGGGGAGTTGGGAGGGCCTGTAGTCTCAGGAATGGGAGGAAGCATTGCTGCCCCATGAGGGAACTATTACAAAAAAACAATTTGCTTTTATTTAGTCTCTTCTGGTTCATATCCATCTTGCTGCTAGGTTGGCCTGGCAGGAAAGCTTCAAGGACTCTCCGGTCCCCGTTAAATATTTGTAATTGTGGCCTTTGTCATCCAGTAGGCGCCTCGCAGCCACATAGTTAGGGATTGTTGCATGGACCAATTTACCAGCTTTCCCACCTGGTTTCCCCTGGGCGGACAGGGTTAAAATTGTCTCATTAAGTTTCTGCACCATCAGAAATATGACACAGAAAAATGTGAAATACATTTTACTCATTCATCAATGAGCCATTCATAAATCTCTCCACTATCCCCATCACTCTTCTGGGCCATTGTTGCACAATCCTAGCAGTGTTTTGGCAGCTCACTCAAGTGGTTATTCCCCTTTTCACAGTGAGTTTGACAGGTTAGTTAGCACTGAGGGGAGGGTGGAGGTGCACTTTATTGCCAATTTGATGTCCAGGCCTCACTCGCTATCTAGATATATACGTTCTTGCAGGATAAGTGAACAAGAGCAGGAATCGGAGCTGATTTCCACCTTGGTAGCTCCAAGGTGCTGACACAAATTGTCAGGTCCCAACCAACGGTCCAGCTGAGGTAACGTTACCCAGCACGGAATCCTTGTTGAGTTTGGAACAGTTACAAACTAGGCCATCTGGGAGGCTGTGCCCACCGTCACCATCACTCACCCAGCAGCAAAAATGTTTTTTGTGTTTCAGTAAAATCGGCTCGGTCATCAACACCATCAATGACAGAATTTCCACCCAAATTCACATAATTAAAGTTTTCTGCAGCATCTGTAAATAATTTTAAACATAGAATCATGACATGTTTATGACAATCGTCGAGTTCAAAAAAAGGTCTTTATTTCACAGAAATTGGCCTGGTTAAAAAAACATATCACAGACTCCTCATTAGCAGAGTACACAGAATAATGACGTTCCTATGATACAAATTTTTCAAGACAGAAAGCTATTAATACGCCTACCTAATTTCAGATGCTTGAACTCAGGTCGATCAGCAGAAGCACAAAGTTGGTAGAATATATGGTAATTTCTCTCGTTTTCAGCCTAGATTCATAAAATAGAATCTAATTAAAATAGTGGTAAGTACAATCAGTCCATTGATATGAACTGACGTTAGATATCATAAGACCACATTTCACAATGATTGAAATAAGGGGCGGGATTTACGGCGGAAATCCGGCGCTTCCGCGATTCTCCGCGGTCGACGCGCACCAGTCGGGGCCATTGGAACAGGTGGTACCACCTGGTGGGAGCTAGGACCCGCGGTCATGGTGGTGGTCCTGGTGGGGAGCGGCGGGTATCTGACACCAGAATGGGGCCTCAGCAGTGGGATCGGTGGGCCTTCGCGATTTGGGAGGACCTACCATCCTCCGCGTGGGCCCGCTGCGTGGCTCCGCCATGTCGGCTGCGCCCATGCCAGGGTGGGCAGCCGCGCGCATGTGCAGACCCATTTGCGGCCGCCAAGCGCATGAGCGGCCACGCGGTCTGGGTAGCAGGGCCCCGCTGGCAGCCAGAGTTGTGGGACGTATGCCGGGGCTCTGCTAGCCCATGGAAAATGGAGAATCACCCCGGACCTTCAAGGAAAAAGTCCGGAGTGATTCTCGCCCATTTTCCAGTAGGCAAGGGGACTTAGTCCCCAGAAGGGACAATCCCACCCATGATCTTTGAGCAGAAGTAGGATACAGAAGTCCAACAAGCAATTGTGCGCAACATTAAAGGACAAAGATGTGGATAAATTAGGTTACCTGGTTGGAACTTCTTTCAATATTCTATTTCACTCAGGGTGCTGGGTTCAACTAGTTATAAGTAATTATTATATTTATATTACATATATATATATATCTTAGAAAAAAATAATTACAGGTAAAACTATAGCTATTGCAAGATTGAAATTTCATCAAAAGCTGATAACCACAAAACCTTATCAACCAATCATTATATGCAAGGTTCACTTGCAAACAAAAGGGATATGTTCAAGTCTTGCATTTTAAAAAAATTATCAGGGAGCTTGAGGAGCCTATATTACCCCATTACTTTCACCATGGCAATGCCTCAGCAAATCAGAGATGAATTGCCAGCCATTCAGCAACCTTTTCTCCTGTTGTATAAATTGTTGTGATTGTTTGAAATTTGGCATTCTTGCATTTGTCCTGATAAGTACAAGACAATAAGCTTTGGCAGCATGTCTCTCTTTTCAGCCATATTCAATCTCACGTTTGAATGCAACCGCCTTTTTGTTTGAGAATGTATCCAATTGATCACCTGAGTGACTATAATCTGCCTCAAAGTCCTTGACTAAGGCACAGCGATGGATGGGCGTTGAAATAATAGCTGGATATTGGTGTCAATGGTGGGGCAAGGGCTACTGACCGAGAATAATGCTGTCCACAAATATCTACTAGTGATTTCTGGGCCTGGCTTTTCCCTTTTGCTGGGGGAGAGGGACACGGGGGCATTTTAAAGCTGGCACCAAGTCAAGATGTCAGCAGGAAGGTAAGCAGCCAGTCACATTCAAGTGTTCCCATGTAGCAACCCATGAAGTTCAAAGATGCTAATAGCTTTCAGTTTCAATTTAGATTGAGAAATGATTCTCATTGGATTAAAACAGAAGCTAAAATAAAGATAAACATTTTTAAAAACACATCTTTTTAAAAATATGTAGAGTTGTTCTTACCATAATGGAATGATTTGGTGTTTAGAGGTAACTAGTTTTATTGCCCTGTTTAAAAGCCCAGTTACAGTTCATTCAACAAAATGTAACATTTTTAAATGACACTAACATCACACGAGTGGAGGTTCACATCAATTCAATTGATTTCCACTGATTGCTGTCGGATTCAGGATGTGTGGCAAGTTGGTTGAATGCTAAACAGCGCACCTTAGAAGAACCATAGGATTCCTACAATGCAGAAGGGGGCCATTCGGCCCATTGAGTCTGCACTGACCCTCTGCAAGAGCACCCTACCCAAGCACATCCCCCCACCCCCTGCCAATTCCATAATCCCACCTAACCTGCCCATCTTTTGAACACTGAGGGGTAATTTATCATGGCCAATCCATCTAACCTGTACATCATTGGACTGTGTGAGGAAACCAGACCACCCAGAGGAAACGCACGCAGGCACAGGGAGAAAGTGCAAACTGTACACAGGCAGTCACCCAAGGCCGGATTTGAACCCAGGTCCCTGGCGCTGTGAGGGAGCAGTGCTGACCACTGTGAGTGGAATCATCAACTGCGACTTCTGGATTTCTGTGTTGTTCTGTGCATGTGTAGGTACTGGAAGTTAGTCAGTTTCAGTGCAATGATGGTCTCAAATGCTGACAGTTTCCCAGTCGTTACCACCACAAAATCTGGGCCAGTGATAATCCAACAACAGCAGGAAGTGCAAGTGACTGCCAGTTTAACAATACAGTAATTCTGAACTATTCTGTGGAATAAATAATAAGCATGAGTGACTCATGAGGTGTAGAATAAACAATAGCTGAACCATTGAATGAAAAATAATTTATGGCAAACACGATTGCATTTAACTGAATGCAACAGAGAAGGTTATGTACACGGATATATTTTAGAAACACAATATTTTCCACTGTTAACAGGATCCAAGATAGTTGGTGAAGCAGAAACCAAGGGCGTGATCCTGTACCCTGTGCCTGAAAGGCAGCTCGCTACAGCGCAGCATGGTTGATAAAAGCCAGGAGACCCCCAACGGGATCTACCCGGCTTGCAATGCCTCGCAAGATCTAACACAATCTCCTGAGATATTGCGATGTAAATCCCACCCATTGTGGTTTCCCAGGGGATCGGAGGCCCTCAGCTGCACGCTCTTTGGGCAGGGTTGTGCCCTGGCACTGCCAAGGTGCCCAGGTGGAATTTGCAGCTGACATGGGCACTGCCAGGGTGCCACTGCTAAGGTACCAAGCTGGACCTTTTTTGCATGCACCCGATCAGGCAGGGGACCTCCCACAGTGCATTCGCTCTGGAGGTGGGGGGGGGGGGGGGGGGGGGGAAGAGACCGTGGATTGCTTCGGGGCCTCGGAGATCAGGACGCCATTTTCAAATGGCACCCCAATCTCTCGTTACATCGGGGAGTTCCGGCGAGGGGAGCTTCCCATTGTACGAAACGGGACTATGTGTGAACTCAGCCGTGCATTCCCCAGTGAAGCCCCTGATAGAACATGAGTCACGTTGAATAGCCATGTGTTTCTCGGTACTGCGAGCACTGAGAAACATGTGGCTCAACGCACTCTCTGTGGAACTTTGTTTCCATTTCAGAATTTATAGCGCAGCAGGAGGCCATTCGGCTCATTGATGCTGCACCGCCCCTTGAGCACCCTACTTAAGCCTCCACCCTATTCCCATAACCCAGTAACCCCACTTAACCTTTTGGACACTAAGGGGCAATTTAGCATGACCAATCCACCTAACCTGCACATCTTTGGAAGCCCTAGCCGGGGGAAGCCCACGCAGACACGGGGAGAAAGTGCAAACTCCACACACAGACAGTCACCGAAGCCGGAATTGAACCCTGCCGCTGTGAGGCAGCAGTGCTAACCACTGTACCGTTGTGGCTGAACCGAGCCTCAAGATACAGAACGTCCTTTGAGAGAGTTTAGTTCAGTCTCACAGCTCTCCCCTCCCTCAACCCAGTGTCCCAGCGATCCCCTATTTATACTCTTTGTAATGAAACAACAATCAATAAATTAAACAGAAAGGCGGGGGGGGGTTTGACTGTAACAAAAATCAAAATGTCAAGGGAAATTTAATTAATCAAACTAAAATGTCATTGCCAGGGGTGATGATGCACCCCACCCCACCCAGTACCCACCGGTCTCGGATAGCCTAATCGCTCTTCAGGAGTACCTGGCCACGAACATAGAGGTGCAGACAGTTGGGTCAGACAACTCCTTGACTGCCCACTGCCTGGACCTGCTGATGGCACCTTGGACCTTAATAAATTATCGACAAGCTCAAAGACAATGAAGACCCATAATCTGTTTCTCTTAACCTTATCAATGCAATTGACATTAACAAACCTTAACAAAGTAATTGATAATTGAAAACACCCTCTGCCCAGTGTACTTCTTACCTGAAACACCACCCTCGACTTTTCCAGCAGGTACGTTCTCATATTTGCACCAATGATTCGATATCGGTTATCAAAACTTATCTCAGTGTATTTACCAAAACGGCTGCTATTATCATTTCGTGTTGTCTTTGCATTTCCAATAGCCTGGAACCAAAAATAGATTGCTACAGCTAACCTGAGGTAGAACATGCATTTGGTAACCCTGCAAACAAAGCACTTATAAAGATCGACTTGGGAACATTGAAGCTCAAAGTTTTAAGAGACTTTGGATATATGCAAACTTTAAAAAAATTTAATTGAAGGAATGTTTGTATCAAAACATTAACATTTACAAATTAATGAATGTCAATTTAATAATGTTCATTTAAGAGAACTCTCTGTTTGAAGTTGTTGACAGTTCATTCAACTTGTGCAAAAATGCATCCTGCCCTGTAGGATGAATAATTGCTTCATATATACTGTTTAATTAAAAACATTTTAAGAGCGGCAAAAATCATTTGAATTAAGGGCAGTTAGCTATAATAATACATATGGAGGGATATTTATCCTTTCCAATATCTATTACCAATATCAACTCCAAGCTTAATTTTAGATAGTTTTATGAAATATATCCTAGGAACAGGCTGTGTGAGGAACTTACAGTAATATCATCATCTATAGCCCAAGGTGTGTGACTATCGCTGTCCATCAGGTACATACTTTATAAAGATAATTGAAACTAACACAACAGCTCCTGACATCATAAAATCTGAGCTATATCTTTTTAAAATTAGATTTAGCATAGAAAATAGAAGGAGTAGGCAATTTGGCCCTTCGAGCCTGCTCCACCATTCAACATTCTCAGGATTGATCCTCTATCTCGGCATCATAATCCTGCGCTCTCCCCAGACCCATTGACACTTCAGAGGCTGGAAATCTATCTATTTCCTTCTTAAATATATTCAGTGATTTGACCTCCAAAACTTTCTCAGAGTATTCTATAGTTTCACCACCCTCTGGGTGAAGAAATCTCTCTCTCATCTCAGTCCTAAATGGCCTACTCCATATCCTGAGATTGTAAACCTTTGTTCTAGATCCTCCAGCCAGTGGAAAAAACATCGCTGTGTCTAGTCTGTCCGGCCCTGTCAGAATTTTATACATTTAAATTACATCCCCATCCCACTCTCCTAAATACCAGTGAATAAGTTGACCTGATCTCTCCTCATACGACAATCTTTGATGAGTCTTTGCTGCACTGTCCCTTTAACAAGTATATCTTTCCCTGGATAAGGAGACCAAAATGGCACACAATACTCCAGGTGTGGTCTCACCAAGGCCCTCACCAAGACAGCTGCAGTAAGACATCCTTGCTCCTGTACTCAAGTCCTCTTGCATTGAAATCTAACAGGCGGAATTCTCCGCTCCCCGCGCGGCGTGGGAGAATCGTGGGAGGGCCTCCCAACATTTTTTACGCCCCCCTGGCGCCCCCAGCGATTCTCGCCCCCCCCCCCCCCCCCGTTTGGGGCATCTAGGGGCCTGATTGGCACGGGTGCACCGCGACTGTGCTCGGGAGGGGACAGGCCTGCGATGGGTGCCCACCGATCGTCGGGCCAGCGTCCAAAACAGACGCACTCTTTCCCCTCCGCCGCCCGGCAAGATCAAGCCGCCATGTCTTGCCGGGCGGCTGAGGAGAAAGACGGCCACCGCACATGCGCGGTTCGCGCCGTCTGTGCGATGAAGTCATCCGCACATGCGCGGGTTGGAACCGGCAACCCGCGCATGCGCGGATGACCTCACAAATGCGCCGTTTTGCACGTAATTTCCGGCTCGACGAGGTGGCGGCCGGGAAAGACGGAGGCCCGCTCCTAGCCCCCCGGGTGGGGGTGAATTAGGTGCGGGGAGCGGGCTCCGAGGCCGTCATGAACCTCGGCCGATTTCACGACGGCCATTCCGATTTTTATCGGGAGCGAAGAATTAGTTGCCAACGTATTAGTTGCCTTCCTTACTGCTTGTTGTACCTGCATGCTTGCTTTCAGTGACTGGTGTATGAGAACACCTTTTCATTTCCCAACTTATTACCATTCAAATGATACTCTGCCATTCTGTTTCTCCATCTGAAGTAGATAACTTCACATTTATCCCCGTTATATTGCATCTGCCTCGTATTTGCCCACTCACTCAACTTGTCTAAATCACTCTGAAGCCTCTTAACATCCTCCTTACCATTCACCATCCCACCAGATTTTGTGTCATCAGCAAACTTGGTTCCCGCATCCAAATCATTGATGTATATTGTGACATGTTAGTACATGTTATAAATGGCAATAGAGGAGGTGGTGGCATGGTGGTGATGTTACTGGACAGTTGTCCATGGATGTGCAAGTTAGTTTATGGTGTGACGGGGATATAGAGTGCTCTTTCGAAGGGTCAATGAAGGCTTGATGGGCCGAATGACCTCCTTCTGCACTGTAGGGATGCTATGATTCTCGGTAATCCAGAGAACCAGGCTAATGCTCAAGGGGACATGAGTTCAAATCCCACTAAGGCAGCCAGTGTAAATTAAAATCAATTAATAAAAATCTGGAATTGAAAGCTAGTTTCAGATTGTTGTAAAAGCACATCTTGTTCACTAATGTCCTTCAGGGAAAGAAATCTCCCGCCCTTACCTGTGACTCCAGACCCACGGCAATGTGGTTTTACTCTTAACTACTTTCGGAAGCGGCCTACTGAACCATTCCATTCAAGGCAATTTGGAATGAATGTAGGAATTTCAGATATATTGTATCACATATATTTGGTGCAGTGAGGTTAAAAGCCTGGGTTTGTATGTGACTGCTGCAGTATTGTTTTCAACTAGATCCTGGTTTACAAGACCAACCAACACTTTGGCGACAGAAGTGCAACTAAAGCATCGTAAAAAAAAGAAATTGTCATTCATTCCAACCATGTATATTGTTTACTCGAAGTTGGTCAAATGGACTTTTGTTTATATAAAGAAGGTACCCTGGGGAGGAGATAATTAGAGACATTGTGTGTAGCCTTGGTAAGCTGATGTAGTTAATGGGAGGAGCCAATGACTGAAGCAGTCAAGTGTTTAGTTTCAGTTTCTGGAAAAAGCAGTTTAGATCGGGGATGTGATCAGACAAGTAGCTTTTTGCCAAATGCTAGGAAGTTAAACAGTTGTTTGACACAGGCAAGAATCGTCAAGCTGGTTTCTCAAGGATCTCTCTTTCTCAAAGCAGTTTATCCAAGACATCTCAATAAAGCAAGTATTCCTGGGTCTGCTCACTATATTTAAAAGTGGATTTTGACCCGAAATGAGTTTTGCTTGAGTGGAGATAAAAGATAGCAGTTCGGATTTAGTGTTTCACTTTATTGTTCAGCATTGTTTAATGGGTAATTGTAAGCTATTTTCTTGTATAATGTTAAAGTTACTTTAATCCTATAAGTAATAAAGTTTGTTTTAATATACCATATCCCTATTTGTGTGTGGAACCACTCCTGGAGCGAAGTATCCTTTCCTCACAGTCTCACATTAAATGAAATACTGGGGTTTCTGTCCTGTATCCTAGTAACTGTTCAGGTCTTTTCCAGGATGGTAAGAGGCAACAAATGCTGTCCTTGGCAATGACGCCCACATCCTATTGCAGCTATTAAAAAGGATAGCATGGGACAATTCTACTGCTGTCATTAGCTATGGAATGGATCGGATAGTTATGGCTTTAGGTCTCATGATATACAATTTCTTCTGTACACCTTTCCATGTATTTTCACTCTAACTATTAGAGATCATTTTGTTGCTTCTTACCTCTGTTATGGGATTTGATGCAAGGACTTTATCTTCTACACAAGCCTTGCTAGTGGACTTACTAACGGTGGCAAAGTACCTCATGGCATATCGAGCAGATACAGTCTTCCCTGCACCCGATTCTCCACTTACAATAATAGACTGGTTTCTGTTCTTCCTAACATTAGGAGACATAGGAAGAAGACATTATACAACATATCTTACTCTAATTTATATATAACTAAAAATAAAACCACTTATCTTTTGATGATGAAGTTAACAAATTGGAGATCGAAACAAATACATCCAATTGCAAAACTGTAGCATTATCAGCATAATTTAATGCCATTTTCAATTTCCTTCACAACTAGCAATGACTTCATTCCAATTTCATACAATAAACAACATTTTATGATTTAAAACAATACCACAAATTAAATTTTATTTTATCCTGTCCCTATTCCACTCCGTGGTCCCCATCTGCTTCAAGAAGACCACCATCACACTGGTGCCAAAGAAGAACCAGGCAACGTGCCTCAATGACTACCGTCCGGTGGCCCTGACTTCAGTCGTAATGAAGTGCTTTGAGAGGTTGACCATAAAGCGCATCAACTCCATACTCCCAGAACGCCTTGATCCACTGCAATTTGCATACCGTCGCAACCGGTCCACAGCAGACGCCATTTCCCTGGCCGTACACTCATCCCCAGAGCATCTCGACAACAAGGACTCCTACATCAGACTCCTATTTATTGACTACAGCTCCGCCTTCAACACAATAATCCCAGCCAAGCTCATATCAAAGCTCCAAAACCTAGAACTTGGCTCCCCACTCTGCAACTGGATCGTGGATTTTCTGACCAACAGACCACAGAATGAAGTAAGAATGAACAACAACACCTCCTCCACATTTGTCCTCAATACCGGGGCCCCGCAAGGCTGCGTACTTAGCCCCCTAGTCTACTCCCTGTACACACACAACTGCGTGGCAAAATTTGGTTCCAACTCCATCTACAAGTTTGCTGATGATACGACCATAGTGGGCCGGATCTCGAATAAAGACGAGTCAGAATACAGGAGGGAGACAGAGAACCTAGTGGAGTGGTGCAGCGACGAACAATCTCTCCCTCAAAGCCAGCAAAACTAAAGAGTTGGTCATTGACTTCAGGAAGCAAAGTACTGTACACACCCCTGTCTGCATCAACGGGCCAAGGTGGAGATGGTTAGCAGTTTCAAATTCCTAGGGGTGCACATCTCCAAAAATCTGTCCCAGTCCACCCACGTCGACGCTACCACCAAGAAAGCACAACAGTGCCTATACTTCCTCAGGAAACTAAGAAAATTCGGCATGGCCACATTAACTCTTACCAACTTTTACAGATGCACCATAGAAAACATCCTATCTGGCTGCATCACAGCCTGGTATGGCAACTGTTTTGCCCAGGACCGCAAGAAACTTCAGAGAGTCGTGAACACAGCCCAGTCCATCACACGAACCTGCCTCCCATCCATTGACTCCATCTACACCTCCCACTGCCTGGGGAAAGTGGGCAGCTTTCAAAGACTCCTCCCACCCGACTTACTCACTCTTCCAACTTCTGCCATTGGGCAAGAGATACAGAAGTCTGAGAACAAACTCAAAAACAGCTTCTTCCCCGCTGGTACTGATGTGTTGGGTATGCTGGGTCTGCGATGACTGCGTTTACCATAGCAATGAGAGAGACAGGCTACCAACACTTGTAGAAGTACAACTCTATTTTATTGAACTATGAGCTCTTAAATATACTTGCACTGTGGGTTGACACTATGTTGAGTTGACTGGAGACCTGAGGCTAACCTGACCAGACTATTCTGCTAGCACATGGTGGATGTTCGTGTTGCTGATCACAGGCTCTGGCTGTCTCAGAGGCTGCATCCCAAGAGAGCGGGAAAACTAGTGCCCTCTGGCTTTATAGTGGCCGTGCCCTGTCTGGTGATTGGCTGCTGTGTTCTGTGTGTTGATTTGTCATTCAGTGTGTCAGTCAGTGTCTGTCTATGCACCATCATATACTTGTGTGTTTATTATGACAGTTACCAGACTCCTAAATTACCCTCTTATGGACTCCCATCATTAACACTACACCCCTGTATGCTTCATCCGTGCCGGTGCTTATGTAGTTACATTGTATACCTTGTGTGGCCCTATTATGTATTTTCTTTAATTCCCCTTTCTTCCCACGTACTTAATGATCTGTTGAGCTGCTCGCAGAAAAATACTTTTCACTGTACCTCGGTACACGTGACAATAAACAAATGCAATCAAATCCAATCCAATTTTAGTCAATCACTGGTTTCTTTATTGTGAAATGTCATTTTCTTCCCCCTCATAGGACTGTTTTTGTACCATAGATAGAACGTAGAACAGTACAGCACAGAACAGGCCCTTCGGCCCTCGATGTTGTGCCGAGCAATGATAGAACATAGAACATAGAACATAGAACAGTACAGCACAGAACAGGCCCTTCGGCCCTCAATGTTGTGCCGAGCCATGATCACCCTACTCAAACCCACGTATCCACCCTATACCCGTAACCCAACAACCCCCCCTTAACCTTACTTTTTGTAGGACACTACGGGCAATTTAGCATGGCCAATCCACCTAACCCGCACATCTTTGGACTGTGGGAGGAAACCGGAGCACCCAGAGGAAACCCACGCACACAGGGGGAGGACATGCAGACTCCACACAGACAGTGACCCAGCCGGGAATCGAACCTGGGACCCTGGAGCTGTGAAGCATTTATGCTAACCACCATGCTACCCTGCTGCCCAAATCACCCTACTCAAACCCACGTATCCACCCTATACCCGTAACCCAACAACCCCCCCTTTAACTTTACTTTTTAGGACACTACGGGCAATTTAGTATGGCCAATCCACCTAACCCGCACATCTTTGGATTGTGGGAGGAAACCAGAGCACCCGGAGGAAACCCACGCACACACGGGGAGGACGTGCAGACTCCGCACAGACAGTGACCCAGCCAGGAATCGAACCTGGGACCCTGGAGCTGTGAAGCATTTATGCTAACCACCATGCTGCCGTGCTGCCCCTAGATCTAGCATGAGATTGTCAAATGGTTCCCATAAAATATAACCAAACAAACTCCGAACACCAATCAGCAGATAGCATATATATGTTTACAAAAACTAAACTTGTTTCTAAAGTTGGAAATTGTGATTGGCAAAAGTTCATGGATTTCTGGCCCTAGTGCGTACATACTGGTGCATCGTGTGAATGGGTTAATACTGGTCTAAGAACAGTGCACACAGGAAGGCAGCATACCTTGAAGCAGTATAGGCAAATAAACAAAATTACCCTTTATTCACCAAGGCCAAAATGCAACATTCATCAATCCTTTTGAGCCTGACACTTTCTACAAATAGTTACAGAAATATCAGGAACTTTATAGACCTTTAGTCATGCACATTATCATAGGTGATTCATAATATCCAGATAACAATCATTGTGAATAAGCCCCCAATAAATGCAATAGTTCTCACAAAGTAGCAGATGCCAATGTTTTTTTAAACCATCTCAGTGTACAATCAACCACCTTTGCCCCAATATTGCCCATTTCTACCACAATTCTCCACATTTTATTCTATTTAAATTCCCCACATGGCAACAAAAAGAAGCCAACAGGGATGAATCACATACACATCCTGCACTTTCGGCAGAAGCTAAACCGAATAGTTAATTATTATCCAAAAGCTGACACATTAAACACTTAAGCAATGCTAGAGATGAACAACTTTAATCATTTCCCTAGTTCTATCCTAAATGCACACGCCATTTCATAAAGGAAAAGGAAGCAAAAATCTTAATCGAATTAGATTGAATTAAAACCTAACTCGATTGCCAGAACTTCCCGGAGGGTCTTCCAGTCCCACTGACGATGAACCCCCACCTCAGGCTTTCCCCTTGACAACGGCAGGACCAGAAGATCCCATCAGCTGATGGCGGGCCAGCCCCGCAGCCGCAAAACATGTGGCGGATTGCGCTGAAAATCCTGCCCTATGTGTACGCGATAAGGGTATCTTGTAATAAGGACAGAAGAGTTTTGGATGAAGAGGTTTATGGAGGGTAGAAGATGGGAAACACTCAGGGGAGCATTAGGATAGTTGAATCTGGAGGTTACAGATGCTTGGATGAGGGTTCCAGCAACAGATAGGCTGAGGCAGGATTGGAAACAGAAGGTGGAAGTAGCTTTTATGATGGGAAGGATGTGGATCCAGAAGTTAAGCCCAGAGTTAAACAGAAAGTAAACGTTTCAAACAGTCTGAACAACCTGAGAGAGTGGCCAGGCAGAGCGATGGGATCGTCAGCTGGGGGGCAGAGCTTTGATGGATGTTGAAGACAATGGCTTTGGTATTCTGGATGTTTGATTACAGAAAAGCGAGGCACATCCAGGACGTGATGTCAGACAAGCAGCCTGTCAACACTGAGGCAGTGGAGGGGTTGGAGAATTGGTGGGGAGGAAGAACAGGGTGCGATCTGTGTACATGTGGAACCTGACATTTTGCCTTCTTATGATGACACTGAGCGGCACCATGTGGTTAATAATAGAGAGAGGGTCGAGCCGGGAGTTCAGGGGGCGAAAGAGGCCGACGTCTTGGCCTTTGCCTCCCTGGTAGTCCGGAGATGGATCTTATTAATGTGGAGGGACTCGAAGCCCCAGAGTGTAGAGACCTGGGTTAGTGACATGGCTGGGTTTCTCAGTCTCGAGAAAATAAAGTTCGCCTTAAGAGGGTCAATGGTAGGGTTCCCCTGGAGGTGGCAGCCGTTGGTCGACTTTCTCGTGGAAAATTAAAATGTCAGCAGGAGCAGAATTTTAAATGGCGGGGGGGTGGGCCGGATTGGTGTTTTGTGGTTGGGGGGTTGGGGGGGTGTGAAGATTGTGATGGGGGTGGAAATGTTTATTGTACCATGTTCACATCCCTGTTATTGTTATTATTATAAAGACTTGCAAATAGCCTAATAAAAATATATTTAAAAAAAATAATAATGGTGGCAGTGGGAGTGCCAGGGTATCAACCTGCCTGGAGCCCCACCGCCCGGGGGCCTTCGATGATCTCAAACTCTGGCACTCCTCCCAGATGCCGTTTCGCCTGGTCCACGTTTGTGTGGCGAGGTCTCCCAGGTGCGGGCATTCGTTCTCGGGCCTCAGGAGCATCGGGCACCAACATAGTTAAATGAACCCGATGGCTCACTTAAATATGTTAATCTGGATCTCGCCCAGCGAGGGCAAGGCCCAGATTGCGGCATCTCAAAAGGTCACACGAGGCAGTCAGAGCATCGGTAATCTCACAAAGGGCCGCTCGACAAGATTTAACGGCCTCATCCTGTCACCGTGTCAGGCGCGATGAGGCCATTCGGACAATGCCCGTATTATTACAAATTAATTATTGTTTCTTACATATTACCTGAATTTTCATTTAATCGTATCACTACTTTTTGATAGCACCATGTATGTAATATTAACAGAATATATGTCATACAATAAATTTATACACCAAACTACTGCTCACAGATAGATATCCTACACTTATACTGAACCGATGGTTTGGAAAAATTGACCTGGCCATTTGTTTGTAAGCTTCCTCGGACACTGCAAAGATATGGGGATCCATGTCACCCATATTCTGCCCACTGTAGGCACGGATGATGGCATCTCCATAGATTGGTATCTCTTTGTACGGGTTTATAGCCACTAGGATGATACCTAAAATAAAATGTACAAAAATCAGTGCCAACGATTATCATTACCCAAAACAAGCAAGAGAGAGAGGCAAGTTCCAGAAAGGTGTTGTTATGTCTGTTATGGGACTTCATTTCATACCACAGTAAGTGTAGATGAGTTTGGAATCCACGAAACGCACTTTGAGGTTATGCATAACTGCTGGCTCGTGCAGATAGCTGAGTGCCGTGAGGTCATTTTCACCCACCAATATGTCAGGGTTCCGGAGAGGTGGCAGTAGTGTCTTAACTGGATCGACCGGATATTCCAATTCCTAAAATGTTCAAATTAAACGAGAAAGTCAGGCTGTGAGACCTTTGTCTTTGAAACGGGTTTTCACCTCATGAGCACTGAAGGCTGCTCTACAGTGGCAGACAAAAGATGCTGTGACACCCAACACTTCAATAGCATGCACGGTGGAATGTATAAAATGTCTTTATTACAGGTGTGGGGTATCCTACATGACAGATGGAAGAATGGGACATTCTTAAACCACAGATGCGGATATGTGTTGACTATACTAATAAGGCACCAAAATGTGGAAGCGTCTTTTACTTATTTTTATTATTTTGCATGATCAAATAGTCTTTTTTTTAATATAAATTTAGAGTACCCAATAATGTTTTTCCAATTGAGGGGCAATTTTAACGTGGTCAATTCACCTATCCTGCACATCTTTGTGTTGTGGGGGTGAGACCCACACAAATACGGGGAGAATGTGCAAACTTCACATGGACAGTGACCCGGGGCCGGGATCAGATCCGGGCCCTCAGCGGCGTGAGACCTCGGTGCTAACCACTACACCACTGTGCCGCCCGATACAGTCTGTCTGAAGCAACAATAATATGGGACCACCATTTATATCAGATCCAAATTTTGTTTCTGCGAACTGCATCGTTACATTGGATATGCAGACAAACCCATGTGAGAAAAAGTAATAGGAGCTATTTCTAATTGTAAAGTGATTACAATGAGTAAGGAAATAAAGGATTTGTTTCTTATTGAATGGGACAGCAATTAATCTTTCCAATGACTTAAAAGGTTACAAAGAACATAGAACGTACAGTGCAGAAGAAGGCCATTCGGCCTACTGAGTCTGCACCGACCCACTTAAGCCCTCACTTCAACCCTATCCCCTTACACCAATAACCCCTCCTAACCTTTTTGGATACTAAGGGCAACTTAACATGGCTTTGGACTGTGGGAGGAAACTGAAGCACCCGGAGGTAACCCACGCAGACACAGGGAGATTCCGCACAGACAGTGACCCAGCAGGGAATCGAACCTGGGACCCTGCCGCTGTGAAGCCACAATTCTAACCACTATGCTACCGTGCTGCCCAAAGAATTTCTAAAATATTTCTAATTGGTGATGCGAGCATCACTGGGAGCAGTGACATTCAAATTAAAGACAACCATTTGCATTAGCTTTGTGGCACACCCCCGGGACTTGATGGCCAAAGGAGTTGGGTTCATAACACAGCCAAAAAGGTTGAGTGTCAACCTGCAAAATCTTTCCAATGCACATCACTGGTAGGTGGGAAGAACGGGAGACACTCCCGGTCAGCCACGCTTGATGTGGTGTGACGCCTCGCAAGCTGTAAGTCCCAGGCCACAGCTAGCGACCTGCTACAGGAAAAACCTCACTATGGGGACAGATGAAAGTCTGCCTTGTGCATCCAGAGCTGTGGGAAGATGAACAACAACTATTCGTGTTGGCTAATGGTCTAGGACACATAAATCAAAAACTAAAATATTTGAAATATGTTTGTCTACATTGTCTATGCATGTGAAAGACCTAACTCTAGTAAGAGGCAGCAGGAGGAATAACTTGTTTGACTGGTTACTGCATATTTACATATTGTATAAAATGCTGTACATGGGTTGAATTCATGATTGAGTTGCCTGCTAAATGATCAAGCCTTCCTTCAGCATTTTTGGTACATTTCAGTAAACTTCAGTTTCAAAATAAATAGTAAACTGGGTGATATATTAGAATCTATGGTCTAACCTGCTTTATGAAGTCATCTGAAAGGAGTTCTGCACTTATGCTTCAACAAAAAGTATCATAATGGAATGCTTTCCTGTAATAAGCAATCATATATTGTGACTATCATGATCATCAACTTTTTGGGGGCGGCACATGGCGCAGTGGTTAGCACTGGGACTGTAGCGCTGAGGACCCGGGTTCGAATCCCGGCCCTGGCTCACTGTCCGTGTAGAGTTTGTACATTCTCCCCGTGTCTGCGTGGGTTTCACCCCCACAACCCAACAATGTGTAGGTTACGTGGGATTGGTCACCCTAAATTGCCCCTTAATTGGAAAAAAAACAATTGGGTACTCTAAATTTAAAAAAAGTGATCATCAACTTATTTTAAGATAGTATTCAGCTTGAACAAATGGCAAAATAACTGTACATTGACCGATATTCAGACCATGTGGTCTTCAAATTTGCAATAAATCTTTCAGCGTGTGAGATTTTGAAAATAATACACATTTATCCAAAGTAACTCCTTCATAAATTTTTATTTTTTTGTTCAGGTATAGGCTACTTCAGCGTTCCTAAATTGTTATGTAATTGCTGATGAAAAATATAACTTAATGCAACTTAAATGAACATAGTTAACTGAACAACAAAAAATCAAATTACTGGAAAAACTCAATTTGTCTTTTATCGTAAGACACAAAGACATTGAAGGTTTAAAGGATACTTCACAAGCAATAAGATGAGTAGGATGCAGTCACGCAATGTGTACTATAATCAAAGGACAGGTGTGCACGAGCACCGACTCACCTCCTGATCCCCAAAGCCTTCCCACCATTTACAAGGCTCAAGTCAGGGGCGAAATTCTCCGACCCCACGCAGGGTCAGAGAATTGGCGGGAAGCGGCGTTATTTCCGCTCCCGCAGGTTTGGTAATTCTCCCGCCGGTCATAAACCGGCGTTGTGCAAATCCCGCCGGCAGCCTGTGAAAACAGCTGGCGCCGGCGGGATTTCATTTTTTTAAAACTTACCTCAAATCTCCGGCCCGGATGGGCCGAAGTCCCGCCACTGGGAGGCCTTCTCCCGCCGCCGAGGTTTAAACCACCTCTGGAACAGCGGGCTCAGCGGCGCGAGCAGGCCCCCGGGGTCCTGGGGGGGCGGGGGGCGATCGGACCCGGGGGGGTGCCCCCACGGAGGCCTGGCCCGCGATCGGGGCCCCCCGCTCACTCCGCGGGGCAGTGCCGTGGGGGCACTCTTTCTCCTTCCGCGCCGCCATGGCCTCCGCCATGGCGGACGCGGAGGAGAACCCCGCATCGCGCATGCGCCGGCAGTGACGTCAGCGGCCAGCTGCCGCTGACGTCACTGCCGGCGCATGCGCCGACCGCCGAAAGCCTTTCGGCCAGCCCCGCTTCTGACTGCGCCGGGTGTTTGCGCCAGTCTTCTGGTGCAAACTGCTCCGGCGCGGGGCTGGCCCCCAAAGGTGGGGAGAATTCCCCACCTTTGGGGAGGCGCGACCCCTGAGTGGTTGGCGCCACTCCCCTACGCCGGCACCCTCCATCACGCCGGGTAGGGGAGAATCCAGCCCCAGGAGTGTGATGGAATACTCCCCATTTTCCTGGATGAGTGCAGCTCCAGCAACATTCAAATGTTGACACACTCCAAGACAAAGCAACCCGCTTGATCAGAACCCCAACTACAGCTGTAAACATTCAGTCCTTCCACTAAAGACACAACATGGCAGCAGTGTGTACCATCCACAAGATGCACTCCAGAATCTGCCAAACCCAAGATGTCTACTGCCGAGAAGGACATGGGCATCAGGTGCTTGGGAACACCACCATCAGCAAGATTCCCTCACAGTCACACAAAATTCTGGCTAGGAAACAGCACAGGGTTAGCACTGTTGTTTCACAGCTCCAGGGTCCCAAGTTTGATTCCTGCTTGGGTCACTGCCTGTACGTAGACTGCACATTCTCCCCGTGTCTGCGTGGGTTTCTTCCGGGTAGCATTGTGGGTGAATGTATCATGCTAAGTGCCTTACTGTGACAATGTCAGAAATGCCGGTCCCTCTAAGTATCAAACAGATCTTGCCTCAGAATGAGTTGATATTCATCGAATCCTGTACGTAAGAGCTGGGGGGGGGAGGGGGGGGGGGGTTCCCCAGTGGGGAAGTTGCTTCTGGGAAGAGAGAGGATCCAGAAGGGGAGAGTTAAAAACTGGTATTGCTATTGAACTATGAACGTTGCTGTTGTTCTCGAGGGCCATAGGTTGCTTTCTCCTGTGATGGGGAGCACTGACTGGTGGCGATTTAACCTGAGGGTCATCACACCTCAGGCGAGGGGCAAGGTTGAGAAGATGGGCCTTCATGAATAACCTCAGGAGGTTCAGGAATTGAACCCACACTGTTGGCATCACTCTGCATCACAAACCAGCCATCCAGACAACTGAGTTAACCCATCCTCATGTACTGAACTATAGTATCACTCGTGCATCATCCAAATGCCTTCTGCTGTCTAATTCACCTAATAATATATACTGGATATCTTACTGCAATAATCATGGGAAAGGGCCTGCTTGGTCATCACCACTTAGCCATGTCGGCAGGAAGAATGGGAGGAAGCGGGCATGAGGCCGGGCAGTGTAACAGTGGCTGTAGCAGGAAAGAAGGGCAGGGGGGTGAGGTGGACTCCTGCCCTGTACACACCATCCCCCCTTCCATTGGACCTCCTCCACCAGGACCTCCAGTGCTGCATCCAGGATTCCGCATACCCTCTCACGCAGTCCCTGAGCCATCCTGAATCATGGCACTGTGTGTCAATCAGCACAGTCCGCACCTTCAGTGGAATGTTCCGGGTGGTGCTCACCTAAACTGCTTCAGGAAAACTGGGTCAATTAAGACGCCAAACCTGCAGTCCCTGTTTTAATGCCTTCAGACAAATTCAAATGATAATAGTTCACCCTTGGGACCAAAATTGTGTGCCAAAACCTGATTTTCAAGCCGATCACATGCACATGCAAGCTCCCCAACAAAAATATGATAATGTTATGGGAGCGGCGTTTTCAGAACCCCAAAATGTATCATGGAGTTCAACCAGCCTCTCCCTTTAATGTACTGTTGCTTTTGAAGCACACAGCTTGGTCTCCAGGTATGGTATTACAATTATGGACACGTGGGTTTTTAAACACAAAACAATGTTTATTCCATGAATTCAACTTAACCTTTTAAAATAAACATTGGATCACTTACCACCCCTTACTTCAAAGATAACCCCGAAAATAATAAAACACTAAATAATCCCTCAAAATGTTCCTTCAAACCTCCAAAAGACTTAACACCTTTAAACAGAAACACATTAGGTTAAAGACATTACTATTATGAGTTTAAATCACCCAAATGATTCAGAGATAGTCTTTCCTGGCAGAGATCACAGCAGATCCAGCTCACTGAAAACACAGACACACCCAAGCTCTTTTCCTCAAAACTGAAACCAAAACACCCAAAAACCAGAAGTGAGCTCAGCTCAGCTCCCCCCACCCTCTGACATCACTTCAGTAATATGAGCTGCTGCATTTCTTAAAGGTACATTGCTTAAACATCCATTTCTTAAAGGTACTCTCACATGACAATAACGATCGACAATCTGTTTTCCTGATGTTGAGTAAGGGATAGATTTTGGTCAGGACATGGGGGATATCCTCCCTGCTAGTGCCGTGGGATCTTTGACGTACATCCGAGAGAAGACAGGGCCTTTGCTTAACATCTGATCCAAAACATCGCACCTCTGACATTGCAGCATTTCCTCAATACTGCACTGGAATATCAACTTTCATTGTTTGTGCTCAGGTCCTGGAGTGGCACTTGAACCCACCACAATCTTGGGAAGGAAGAATACTGTCAATCAAGCCATGACCAGCACTACACAGCATGAAAGAGTACAAAAATCTAATGAGAAAAGTTTAGTTGAATTGCTTTGCACCAACTGAAAATAAAATAAAATAAAATCTATCACTTCTTCGCCACATTTCTTGTCAACTTACAGTGCCATCTTCTAACTGCAGAAATAATACATCAGATCCACTCTTGTAGTCCTTGGTTATCTCAGCTGATTGCCAGACTTCATCAGGGTCAGAAATCCAAACGCTGTTGTACTGTAAAGCAAAGTGAATAAAGTCATGTTTTCCATTAATGTCTCGGACATTCCCTACATATCCCATATTCCCCTATTACTGACTAATCCCCACTTCTACCCTTGCAATGCAATTTGGGTCAAAGATGTTGGCGACATGGTGGCACAGTGGTTAGCACTGCTGCCTCACAGTGCTGACCCGGGTTCAATTCCGGCCTTGGGTGACTCTCTCTATGTCTGGTGTTTGCACGTTCTCCCCGTGTCTGCATTGGTTTTCTCCGGGTGCTCCAGTTTCCTCCCATAGTCCAAAGATGTGCAGGTTAGGTGGATTGGCCATGTTAAAATTGACCCGTAGGTTATTTGGGGTTATGGGGATACTGCGGGGAGTGGGTTGAGGTTAGGGTACTCTTTCAGAGGGTTGGTGCAGACTCAATGGGCCGAATAGCCTCCTTCTGCATTGTCGGGATTCTATGATTCTATGATGCCATAGATGTTTTATAAAATATTAATTTTTACTCGTGCTCCTGTGCGTCTAGCAGTGGATGAAGTGTGGATAATGGAAAGTATGCCATTAACTGCTGTTAAAATTGAGATTTTGCCTGAAATTATGTAGTATTGTCCTATGAAGATGTTAATTTATTATGTCATCAGCTAAACATATGTATACATTGAACGGTTTGAAAAGAACACGCTTCCTGAAGTGGGCAGCATGGTAGAACAGTGGTTGGCACAGTTGCTTCACAGCTCCTGGGTCATTGTCTGTGCGGACGGTCTGCTCGTCTTCCTTGTGCCTGCGTGGGTTTCCTCCCACAGTCCAAATATGTGCATTTTAGGTGGATTGGCCATGATAAATTGCCCTCAGTGTACAAAAAGGTTAGGTGGGTTTACTGGGTTACGGGGATAGGGTGGAGGTGTGGGCTTAAGTAGGGTGCTCTTTCCAAGGGCCGATGCAGACTCAATGGGCCGAATGGCCTCCTTCTGCACTGTAAGTTCTATGATTCTAAACAAAGCACACAGGCCTACTCTGTTGTATTTGCGAAGGACACAACTGCTTTATGGTGACACAGAGTCTGCAGAGCTCTCAGAGACAATGGCTAAAACAAGCTTAGATTGAAACCCGAGGTTACGTGACCCCACTTGTGAATGTAAAATATACTGGATTTGGATGAAGTCAGATAGAGACTGTCACAGGAACAGAAAGAGCAACTGCCTTCGCCCTCTCCATTTCTGTCTGTGCGGAGTCTGCACGTCCTCCCCGTGTGTGCGTGGGTTTCCTCCGGGTGCTCCGGTTTCCTCCCACAGTCCAAAGATGTGCAGGTTAGGTGGATTGGCCATGCTAAATTGCCCGTAGTGTCCTAAAAAAGTAAGGTTAAGGGGGGGGGGGGTTGGGTTATGGGTATCGGGTGGATACGTGGGTTTGAGTAGGGTGATCATTGCTCGGCACAACATCGAGGGCCGAAGGGCCTGTTCTGTGCTGTACTGTTCTATGTTCTCTGAAATGTCTCTCATCAAAACTGAGCTCTTTATGATTTGAAAACCCACCAGGAGACCTCATTGCTGTAAACCGAGAATACTTAAAGCAGGATTCAGAATCAAAACCACTGTCTCCAACAGAAAAGAAAATCAACAAGCCACAACTGCTCCTGAGAGAAATCCGAGTACCAACAGCTGTTGTGGAAAGAGTGCCTTCAGCTGTAAACAAGCATCCGGACAATCCCGGAATAATTATTTTTTCTGACTTTAATTTTTGCGTTGTCAAGTTTTTAAGATCTCTTGCTGAGTTTGGTGTATTTTTTGCATGCTTTGGGGGGGGGGGGGGGGGGGGGGGGGGGGGGGTGTTACGTGGGGAGGAGCAGGCTGTATATTTGTCGCTTTTGCATTCATGGGTAGTTGGACACATTTGTACATTTTATAACTTTTGTTAATCATTTCAACGTCTTAACCAGAGTGAGTTTTAGCAATAAAACAAATTTTTTGCCTGTTAATGTCAGGAACCTGGCTGGTTTATTTCTTATACTGTGTTGCAAACAGAAATATACATAGATATTGAACTGGTAATAGAATCTTTTTAAATTGCAACTCTTGCTGTAACCAACCCAGGAATGGAACAAAGAGAGGAATCAGTTCACCCCATCTGGTCTGGTTGTAACAATCGTGTCACTATCTGCTAAAACTTTAACCTCAGAGTCCCTACAAAGAGGAAGCAATCAATTATTCTCATGTGCGCGGTAGCACAGTGGTTAGCACTGTTGTTGTTTCACCGCGCCAGGGTCCCAGGTTCGATTTCCGGCTTGGGTCACTGTTTGTGCAGGGTCTGCACGTTCTCCACGTGTCTGCGTGGGTTTCCTCCGGGTGCTTCGGTTTCCTCCCACAAGTCCCGAAAGACGTGCTTGTTAGGTAATTTGGACATTCTGAATTCCCCCTCTGAGTATCCGAACAGGTGCCAAAGTGTGGCGACTAGGGGCTTTTCACAGTAACTTCATTGCAGTGTTAATGTAAGCCTACTTGTGACAATAAAGATTATTATTAATATTTTAAAAATATAATTTAAAGCCTCTGACCGACCATTTCACCTTAATTGCAGGACTGCCCAACAGCACAGAGTAATCTTTGCACAATATACACCACCCCACATCTTAAAACGACACTGCCATAATGCTACATATACCACAGAGTTATCTGTAAAAGTTGACAGATTAATTATAATATTGACTACAATTGATTCTGAGTTGCATTTGACCAGGCTAGAAGGCATCTCTGCATGTGGCTATTTCTATACACAAAGTTACATTCCCAGGCCATTAGGAGAGCACAAACCTTCCATTAAATAATGCACCCTCAAAACCTGCTCCCCTAGGGCAGGCATAAGGACAGCAGGCACATGGGGAACACCATCACCTGCAAGTTCCCTGAACTGGAAATATATCATCCCTACATCCCCATGGGCAGTCAACATCCTGGAACTGTGGATGTACCTCCAGCATGAGGTACAATGATTCAAGACGCTGGTTCATTCCCACCCTCTTGAGGAATAGAATCATAGAATTTACAGTGCAGAAGGAGGCTATTCGGCCCATCGCGTCTGCACCAGCCCTTGGAAAGAGCACCCTACCTAAGCTCATAACTCCACCCTATCCCCATAGCTCCCCCCTACCCCGTAACCCCACCTAACCTTTATGGACACTGATGGCAATTTAGCATAGCCAATCCACTTAACCTGCACATCTTTGGACTGTGGGAGGAACCCGGAGCACCCGGAGGAAACCCACTCAGACACGGGGAGGATGTGCAGACTCCACACAGACAGTGACCCAAGCCGGAATCGAACCTGGGACCCTGGAGCTGTGAGGCAACTGTGCTAACCACTGTGCTACCATGCTGCCCAGTGATGGGGGAATACATTTTGGTGTTGCCAACATCTCATCAATAATTTTTATATAAATTTTTATATTATTCACTGACCTGAACTGCCAATTAATATCTCTATTCTACCTTTGTTTTGAAGTACACTCGAAACTATATTGTCGTGGCACAAACACTAGTGATACAAAGAATGTCTAATCTAAACAGGCCAAAATCAAGGTTTGTCCCTTCCAGTGAGAAGCGGATGTAGGTATTTAATCCCAACAGCATGGTGTAACAATTTACCTTGTGGTATATCCACATACTCCTACATTCTCCAGTTTTACTGTCTACACCTTTTATAAATATGCACACGATTTTTTTTTCTTAACAATGTGGTTAACTCCCTCCTTAAGTACAAGGCTGTTCTATTCTGAGGTTGGGTGTTCCTCAAAATTAGCTAATATATTTCACGTTATCACTTCCTCTTCTCCCAGCTGCATGCAACAAGGATGACGTGTTTCATGGGTTTAGATGACACCCTACCTGGAGTTACAGCTTTCCTGTAATTCCTAAAACTGAAAGGAAGCAAAGATAAACAGGGTGATTTTGATCCTTCGTTAGCTGCCAGTGAGAACGGCGGAACGGGCGCAAGATCCAAACAGTGTCGGAAAAGCCCATTCTCTCCGGCAAGATCGGGATCTCCCTCCCTGGTGGAGTAACACGAAACACGCACGGCGCAGGAGCCCGGAACCTCATTTTAATACATTAGCATGTCATTAGCGAACACTCACTCATGGGCTTCCTCCCTCACTAAATATTCAGCAGGTGCTGATGTGACATCACACGGCATCATTTACTTTTTAAAAAAAATATTTTATTCAGGCATTTTCATAAAAACAACCCGAAGCAGAAGCAAAACTATACAACATTCTCCGCACACTCGCCCCCTCCTCCCATCCTGCCTTCCTTATTTTAACCCCCTTTACCGCCCCCCCCCCCCCCCCCCCCCCCCCCCCCCCCCCCCCCCCCCACCCCCCTCCCCTTTGCTGACTCCTCAATCTTCCTTATCAAAGTCAATGACCTCCGTAGCAAACCCCTCAGGACGAACTTGACCTTCTCGAGCCTCAGGAATCGTGCCAGGTCACCCCCCCCCCCCCCCCCCCCCCCCCCCCCCCCCCGCTTTCAACGGCTCCGAGTCCCTCCAGCCAAGTAAGATCCATCTCTGGACTATCAGGCAGGCAAAGGCCAAGACGTCGGCCTCTCTCGACCCCTGGACCCAATCTTCTGACACCCCGAACATCGCTACCTCTGGACTCGAGGCCACCTTTACCCCCAACACCCTGGACATTACATCGGCAAACCCCTGCCAGAATCCCTTTAGCTTCAGACATATCCAGAACATGTGAATGTGATCCACAGGCCTCCACGTGCACCACCCACGCCTTGTCAAAAAACCTACTTCTGCTCGCTCCCCTGAAAGAAGCCACCTCCATCTGCCTCCAATACCGACCCCTCCCCCACTACCCATTTCCTAACAATGGCAATGTTTGCCGTTCATTATATTCAGCAAAGCCAGCCCTCCCTCCCCGCCCCTGCTCCAAAGAAGCCCTTTTGATCCACGGGGTCTTCGCTGCCCACACAAACCAAGAGATCAGCGCGTTAACCTTTTTAAAGAACGACTTCAGGACAAAGGTCGGGAGGTTCTGAAATACGAACAGGAACCTTGGCAGCACTGATGTCTTCACTATCTGCACCGGACCCGTCAATGACAGTGGCAGCACATCCCACCTCTTGAAATCCCCCTTCATTTGTTCCACCAGCCATGTCAAATTTAACTTGTGCAGCCATAATGAACCCTGCATCACCTGTTTGCCCAGGTATCTAAAACTTGCCCCCACTACCTTGAGCGGCAACTCACCTAACCTCCTCTCCTACCCTCTAGCCTCAATCGGGAACACCTCGCTCTTTCCCATGTTCAACTTGTACCCGGAGAACCAGCCAAAGTCCTCCAGGATCCCCATAATGTTCCCAATGCCACCCAATGGGAGGACAACAGGTCCTCCGCGTACAGAGAAACCCTGTGCTCGACTCCACCCTGCCCGCACAATCCCTTTACAATCCCTCAACGCTCTAAGCGCCATAGCCAAGGGCTCTATAACCAAGGCAAAAAGCAAATGGGAGAGCGAGCACCCCTGCCTTGTCCCAAGATGCAACCCGAAATATCCCAAACTCACCCGGTCCGTCCGCACACTTGCAACCTGTACCTTGTACAGCAACCGGACCCAGTCCAAAAACCCTGCCCAAACTGCCCCAGCACCACCCACAAATATTCCCACTTCACCCGGTCAAAAGCCTTCTCCAGAACCATCGCCGCTGACACCTCCGCCTCCTGCCCCTCCGGAGGCATCATAATCACATTAAGCAGCCACCTCACATTTGCAGACAACTGTCTCCCTTTCACAAACCTCGTTTGGTTATCGCCCATCACCCCCGGGCGCTGACCTCAATTACGAGGCCAACACCTTTGCCAGTAACTTGGCATCTACATTCAATAGAGATATCGGACGGTACGATTTACACTTCTCCGGATCCTTGACCATTTTAAGTATCGAAGAGATGGATGCCTGCGATAATGTAGGGGGGTACCCCCTCTCCCTCGCCTCATTGTATGCCCTCACAGCAGTGGCCCCACGTTCCCCCCTCCCAAACGTTTTATAAAACTTCATCGGGAATCCATCCAGGCCTGGGCCTTCCCTGCCTGCATCGCCACCATACTCTCCATCACCTCCTACAACCCGATAAGGACCCCCAATCCCTGCACCAACTCCTCGTCAACCCGGGGAAACTCCAACCCACCCAGAAACCGTCACATTCCCTCCCCACCGGCCGGGGGCTCTGACTCATACCACCTCCTGCAAAAAGCCTCAAACGCCTCATTCACCCCCACCGTGTCCAGCACCAGCCTTCTCATCTCGTCCTTCATTCCGCCAATCTCCCTGGCCTCCTCCTGCTTCACCACTCTTATATACTGCCCCCTGGCCCTCCGCAGCTGCCCCATCACCTTCCCCGTGAACACCAATTCGAACTCCATCTGGAACCTCTGCCTCTCCTTCAACAGCTCCGGCTCCGGGGCCTCCAAATACCTCCTGCCACCCTCAGAATCTCTTCCACCAGCCTTGCCATCTCTGCCCGTTTCGCTAAATCCCTATGCGCCTGAATTGAAATAAACTGCCCCCGAACCACTGTCTTGAGTGCCCCCCCTACAACATGGCGGTTGTAACCTTCCCCCCCCCCCCCACCCCCAAGCATTGACATCCAAATACCCCCAGCTGGCGGCCCTCACCCGCTCGCACACCTCCTCATCCGCCAACAACCCCACATCCAACCTCCACTGCGGGCGCTGACCCCCGACCCCTCCCCCCCCGGTCCACTCGCAAATCCACCCAGTGCGGCGCGTGGTCAGAGACCTGGATCACCGAATACTCCAAATCGACCACCCCCGCCAGCAACGCTCTGTCCACCACAAAAAAGTCAATCTAGAAGTACACCCAGTGCACATGGGAAAAGTATGAGAATTCCTTCACCCCAGTCTCCCAAACCTCCACGGGTCCACCGCCTCCCTACGCTCCATAAACCCCATCAGCTCCTTCGCCACTGCCTACTCCTTCCCCAACCTCGGGCTTGGCTTGAAAACCGTATTAAAATCCACCCCCTATGATCAACCGGTGAGTCCAGGTCAGGAATCTTTCCTAGAACCTGCCTCATGAGATCTACATCATCGGAATTTGGGGCAATAACCAGGACCATCGGCACCCCCTCCAGCTTCCCACTCACCATCACAACAAACCTTACCCCTGAATCTGCCACAATGCTCCCCACCTCGAACGCCACCTGCTTATTCACCAGTACCACCACCACCCCCCTTGTCTTCATGTCCAATCCTGAGTGGAACACCTGCTCCACCCACGCTTTCCTCAACCTTGTCTGATCCCCTATCTTTAAGTGTGCCTCCTGCAAAAAGGCCACGTCACGCCTCAGGTGCGTGAACACACGTGACCGTTTGACCGGCCCATTCAGCTCCCTCACATTCCACGTGACCAGCCCGGTCCGGGAGCTCCCTGCCCCCCCCCCCTCCCCCTCTGCCGATCCACCATATCCCTTTTTGGGCCTATGTCATGCGACCCTCCCGGCCCACCCTCGGATGTCCACCGTTATCCAACCGCACCCTTGTCAAAAACCCTCCTCCCCCAAACAAAACAAGAACCCTCGCCCCTTCCCCTATGCCAACCTCCTGACAACTCCCCACTGCACTCCCATTAACTAGCCAGCCCAGACCCTACCCCCTCCCATCCACGCCCCCCCAAAAAAAGCATAAAGGGTGCACGCACCCTTGATATTCGTCCCATTGAGGGGACTGCCCTCCAACCACCTTGCCAACAAAATAAAAGGAACATATAAAAGAGAAAAGTTTCCCAGAACAAAGAAACCTCCTCGCAAACATCCTCCAGTCCATTGTCCCTCATAAATTCCACTGCCTCCTCTGGCATACCAAAATAATATTCATGCTTGTGGAAAGTCACCCAAAGGCGACCCAGTTAAACCCGGCCCTCCTCTTTGCCAGCTCTGTGCCTTGGTCTTTTTTTAAAAATAATTTTTATTAAAGTTTTCACAAAATATCAACAACAAAATATAGAAGGAACCCAATAGAATTAAATACAAAACAGAACAAAACTCAATGCCCCCCTCCCCCTATACACAAATAATAAATTAACACCCGTCGAAACACATAGCAAACATAGCAAATATATACACCCCCTCAGATCCCCCAATATAGAAAAGCAAAAATAAAATATAACCCCCCCCCCATTCTGTGCCTTGGTCTTGATATACCCGCAGCTCGTTTCCTCTCCCAGGTGCACTTCCTCACCTGCCTCGCCCATCAAAGAATCTTGGGTGGGATTCTCCGACCCCCCCGCCGGGTCGGAGAATCCCCGGGGGGTGGCGTGAATCCCGCCCCACCGCTGGCTGCCGTATTCTCCAGGGCCAGTTTTCGGGCGGGGGTGGGCTTTACGCCAGGCCAGTCAGGGGCTGTTGGCAGCGCCCCCACCCCCGGCAATTCCCCGGGCCCCGAAGGGCCGGGCGGCCATCAGTTCCTGGCCAGTCCCGCCAGCATGAAATGGACACAGTGGGACCTGACTGGGAGGCCGTCTAGTGGAGTCTTCAGGAGGGCACGGGAGGATCCGGCCTGTTCCTGGGGGCATTCCTTCCTTCCATGCCGGCCTCTGTAGGGCTCCGCCATGGCCGGTGTGGAGAAGAAAGCCCCTGCGCATGAACACGCCGGCAGTTCTGCGCATGTGCTGGGCCATGGCGGCGCCAACTCCTCCGCCGCCGGCCTAGCCCCGGCAGTGTGGTGGATTCCGCAACTTCCAGGTGGCCCAACGCCGGAGTTGTTCGCACCGTTATTGGCGCCAGCATCAGGCCATCGCGCCGATTGCGGGAGAATCCCGACCTCCTCTTTATCCAAAATGTGGTACTACCACACCACCATCACCCTTGGCAGCTCGCCCGGTGGAGGCATGTGCATCATTGCCCTGTGCGTTTGGTTGACCTCCAAGGGCTGGTCAAAGGCCCCTCCCCCATCAACTGCTCCAGCATTCTGGCCACGTATGTGCCAGCCTCTGAACCTTCGATACCTTGGGCATCCCTACAATCCTCAAATTTTGCCTTCTGGAGCCGATCTACAGATCCTACACCTTCTCCTTCAGCCTCTTCTGAGTCTCCCGTATCACCCATCTCAGCCGCCAACGAAGCCAACTGCTCCTCGTGCTCCCCCACTGCCTCCTCCTCTTTCTGGATCGCCAGGCCCTGGGACACCAGGCTCTGCTCCACTCTCTCGATCTCTGATTTAACAGGCTCTACTACTTTGGCCAAGTCGTCCAGGGCCTCCTTCCTCTGCTGGCTGAACTTAGCATTCAGAAATTCCACCAACTGCTCTGTTGTCCACTGGGCGGGGAGAACAGGCCCTTTGCCCTCCGCCATCTTTACCTGTGGTGCAACATGAAGACTCTCCTGTTCCAACAGCTCCTTTCTTCTTGTCCCACTCCTAGATCATGGATCCATACAGCAGCTGGAACAGGGGAGTTACACCTTTTCCAGGTACACCTATACCTCTTTCCATCCAAACCTTCATTCGGGGAAAAGATCGGAAAATAGCACCTTGAGGGGGAGCCACCAAATTTGCGACCGCTCACTCCATGGCTGTCACCGGAAGTTTCCGCAGTGTCATTTACAACACATTTATATAAATGTGAACCTGGCGACCCCACCTCCACACCAAGAGGGATTTCAGAGGTGGGGGCTCAGGTAGCCATGAATATCCGGGGTTTTCAATGCTCAGGGTGCATCGGTGAGGACACGGGGGATACAGATAAATTCAACTCGGGGCCAGGACTGGGGTTCAGTCTCACAATCTTGGTGGGTGAGGGGAGGTAGCTCGCACTTACCTTCCCTGCAATTCGGGGTCCCCCTTGCTTTAAGGGGGTCTGGAAGCTGGCATCGCTTCCCATGTGCCCCTTTCTGGGTTTGTGCCCAAAGTGCCACTGAGGGAATGTGCGTCCTTAGGTGGGAGCTGGAAATTGGGTGGGGGGGAGGTGAATACAGAGGTTCAACGCCTGGGGCAACCGTGAGTTTCTTGGGTGGGGTTCCGTGAGAGGCCAGGCTGTCATGGCAGAGTGAGGGACACTGGGACGGGTTACACCTCTGCCTCATGAGGCTTGAAGACCCTTTAACTTTGCGGGTGGGGAGGTCCAGAGAAGTTTGATAGACTGGAATTAGTATTGGGCTGGAAAGCTGATGTAAGGCTGGCCAACTCGGCCGACCTTGTGACATGTGAGCATGAGGGTAACCTCTAAGGATGTGCTTGTCATGCCGGCTTCACTCTAGCAGCTGAACCTCATCTGCCACCAGAAGCAGTCATTTGCCTGATATGCTACCTCACCCTCCCTTGATTAGTCAACTGTGCCAATGAAATCTGCAGAGCTAAACTTCAGTGTCACTGATTGGAGCCAAGTTCTTAACTCTTGGATTGCTGCTGCACATCCTCCACTTCCTTACTCATCACCTCGACACACCTTGTTGCTATCTGGCAGCGGGGGTCCCCAATGGAGTTCCCTCTATGGAGGAGTCCTCCCTCATAACATCAGGGATCTGGGTTGGAGGGTGTTGCATGCAGCAGTACCATACAGCCATTGGGCTCCAAACATACCTGCACTTTTTGCGGCCTTGTGGAGTCCGTGGACCATGCTATATAGTTTGCTGCTTATATGGGTTGCTATAGACTGCATATAGGTTGCTATATAACTTTTTCGATTGTTGATAAACCTTTTGTTGCAGTTTTGTTTGTACTTCGGCCCCACGCTCCTGATCTACGGGCACCTGATATGGAGAGGTGTGGGGAAGGAGGAGGACCTCCTGGTGAACCTGCTCCTTGACCTGTCTAAATTTTACATCAACAGGTCCACGCAGCAGGCGACCAAGGGGCTTGTTCAACCCAAAGGTCTGTCGCTCTTCCGCGGCTACATTCATGTCCCTGGAGAGGGCGCATTCGGTGTCCACGGGTACCCTCGAAACCTTCCGTGCCTATTGGGCACCACAGGAGCTTGGGTACCTTACTGCTCTCGTTAATCACATTTTAGTTTCAGCCTCATTTGTGATTCGCTTTTTGTTTAAGGCAGTTTCCTTTAAGTTCCCTTTAATTTGTCCCTCAGTTCATTTGATTTTGCTTATTTGGCTATCTATGTGAATGAAAATAGTCAGAAGCGTTAGCCCAGAGCATTGAAGTCCAAGGTTCATACAAGCGGTATCGTGGAAATCATAATAAAGTCAAATTCCTCGAGGTTCGATTTAAGGAAATTTATTTACACAAATGTATTTGCGGAGAGAGAGTGTTCTAGCTGCAAAGCCATTGCACTGCACTCTGAGATTTGATTGAAGGAAGCATATTTTTTGTAGTCTGAAATAACAGTTTGAAGTAAACAGGCATGTTTATATTAAATAGACCTTGGAAAGTACATAAGATGAAATACGTAGTATGTATGTTCTTGCCCTTGGCTAAAAACAATTTGAGTACACATTTTGTTATCTTTCGGAGGACAATGTGTTTTCGTAATAAGGGCAAGACCAGAATATTTCAGCATTTTCGCTAAAAAGCAGTGTTAACTATAGTCAAGCATTTCCCAGCATGCTTCTAAATTGGCAACTCATAAATTTCCCTTCCACAAGTGGTAACGTTAGACAGATAGCACTGATGTGTACCTTTATGTAATGGTGTTATGGTGATGTCTATCATCACTCACCCTGTTCAAGGTGCAACATGTGATTAAGACGGCGAATGGAATTTTGTCCTTCATTGCTAGAGGGATGGAGTTTAAGACTAGGGAGGTTAAGCTGCAATTGTATAAGGTGTTAGTGAGGCCACACCTGGAGTATTGTGTTCAGTTTTGGTCTCCTTACTGAGAAAGGACATACTGGCGCTGGAGGGTGTGCAGAGGAGATTCACTAGGTTAATCCCAGAGCTGAAGGGGTTGGATTGTGAGGAGGGGTTGAGTAGACTGGGACTGTACTCGTTGGAATTTAGAAGGATGAGGGGGGATCTTATTGAAATATATAAAATTATGAAGGGAATAGATAGGATAGATGCGGGTAGGTTGTTTCCACTGGCGGGTGAAAGCAGAACTAGGGGGCATAGCCTCAAAATAAGGGGAAGTAGATTTAGGACTGAGTTTAGGAGGAACTTCTTCACCCAAAGGGTTGTGAATCCATGGAATTCCTTGCCCAGTGAAGCAATTGAGGCTACTTTATTAAATGTTTTTAAGATAACGATAGATAGTTTTTTGAAAAATAAAGGTATTAAGGGTCATGGTGTTCATGCCGGAAAGTGGAGCTGAGTCCACAAAAGATCAGCCATGATCTCATTGAATGGCGGAGCAGACTCGCGGGGCCAGATGGCCTACTCCTGCTCCTAGTTCTTATGTTCTTATGATGAGGGTCGACTTTAATGTCCCCCATGAGGGTGCAGACACTGGTCCCATGCATCCAGTTAATTGCACTTTAACCGAATGCCAGGGTTGGGGGAAGGTGGGCTGAGGAATTATCATAGAATTTACAGTGCAGAAGGAGGCCATTCGGCCCATCGAGTCTGCACCGGCTCCTGGAAAGAGCACCCTACCCAAGGTCAACACCTCCACCCTATCCCTATAACCCAGTAACCCCACCCAACACTAAGGGCAATTTTGGACACTAAGGGCAATTTATCATGGCCAATCCACCTAACCTGCACATCTTTGGACTGTGGGAGGAAACCGGAGCACCCGGAGGAAACCCACGCACACACGGGGAGGATGTGCAGACTCCGCACAGACAGTGACCCAAGCCGGAATCGAACCTGGGACCCTGGAGCTGTGAAGCCATTGTGCTATCCACAATGCTACCGTGCTGCCCTGTCAGGGGTAAGGTGCCACAGAGACATTCAAGGGTCCATGTGCATCATCCTGGTGGATTTGAAAGGGAGAACTATGGGGAAGTGGCATAGTGAGAGAGGGGAGGGTGTTAGGCTTAGGTGAAGAGGCACTCGATGAAGCACAAGGGTGGAGCTTCCAGAGGTGTGGAGGACTGAGGGTCAGGGCTCTGTCAGGAATGCTCAACGCTCACATTGGTCTTTTCTTCTCTTCAGTGTATGATTCTGGAGACTCATGGAGCCTGTTGAGTTGACTTTTTTTACTCATAACAATGGGCAACAGCAGAGACATTGATGTGCCCCTGCACGGGACGAGGATCAGTGCCCTGCAGAGAAGGGGGAGGTTGGGCCCCTAGCTGTTCTGGGAGCAGCAGCACAGATGGTGGAGACTCATAGGAGACACTACCGGCAAATGGTCTTGCAGCACTCCCAGATCCCTGATGGAGAGCAGTAGCTGGAGGGATTGCTCCTCGGGGACAGAGGGTACCCCCTCAGGAGGTGGCTGATGATGCCAGTGCGGAGGCCACAAACACCTGCAGAGACTCGCTACAATAAGTCTTGTGCTTCAACACGCGTGCTGGCCGAGCAGGTGATAGGAATGCTGAAGATGTGGTTCCGGTGCCTGGACTGGTTGGGTGGGGGAGGGGGATCCAGGAGGAGATGGAGGAGCGCCACATAACCTCTGATGAGGAGGAGAGGCGGCGAGGGGAAACTTGAAGAGGAGGAGGAAGAAGGACCTCAAGCCTTGGCCGGGACCACATGGGCCGAAGAGCTAGGGATGCCCTTGGTTTGGGATCGACTAGGACTAGCGAGTGAGGAGCTCTCCCGCTGTGGGGTGTGACATCTCATCATTACTGTGGATCGAGCGGTAGGTTCTCGTGATGGTGCCCAAGTTCATGGGCAGGGCACTAAAGCCATTGGCCGGACTGTGCAGGAGAATGATGATGACTTGCATTGAGGACTGATTGATGCTCCTCTCATCCTCAGCGATGTGGTTGACTCCTGCCTGACAGAGAGATGAACAAACCCTGCCAATAAACAGGTTGATCATGAGGCTCAGAGGTGGTTGGGATAGGTTACATGGTTACCAGGTCAGGTGGTTTAAAACCGTCCACCAAACTTCCAAAACATTTGACTAAATAGAAGCAAACCTAATGTTGCCAACATCATTTCACTTCCACACGATAATAGCAGAATGATTATCTAGTGCACAATATTGATCAATTTAGCAAATGATGGAACAAAACTGACGAGAGTGGTGCACTTTGTGGTGAGTTTAAGAATATGTAGTGAACAACATGTGCTACAAATAGATCAGGTTCTGATATATTGTATGAGATATCCCTTTCTTTAAGCAGTCTCAAAATATCTCTCTTTCTCAAAGTGGAGCATTCAAGACATCTCTGTCCAGCAAATATTCCTAAGTGCTAACTATATTTAAAAGTGGATTGGGACCCGAGATGGTTTTGTTGTTTGAGTGGGATTAAAGATAGCAGTTAAGGGTTACTGTGCCACTGCATTGATTAGCATTGTTTAAGGGATAATTCTAAGCTACTTTCTTATGTGATGTTACAGATATTCTAATACTGTGTTAGTAATAAAGTTTGTTTTCACATACTATGTCCCTATATGAACTCATTCCTGGAGCAAGGTATCCTTTCCTCACAATCTTATAAAATTAAAATTAAATATTGGGGTTTCTGTCCCGTATCTTAGCCACTGTTGGGGTCTTGCCCCGGATTGTAATAATTTGGATTACAAATACAGTAGGTGGTATACATACATTTTATACCCAGTTTGTTTTGCCAGATGATTTACATGACCTTCTATTTTATTGATAAATGTGCATGGGTTTGCATGGCTTTACATATATGGTTTACATATACACTCCAAGTTCACATGGTATTTGCAAATATATGCATTCATTTAATTAGTTGTCACAGTCTAATATCTTTGATGGCATGACGTTACAGGTTGGGAAAGCGGAATGACAGTTTTTATTGACCAACTCTCTGTGTCACTGGTTTCTGACAGGCTGCATTTTCTTCAATGGTGGGCCTGAGTTGGCGACGTTTCCGGATAGCGTGTTTGGATATACTTACTGTCTTGTTTCCCTTCTCATATTCACTCCTCTTGGGAAGGTGGTATTGCCACTGGTGGATTCAGAGACCTCGGTTCGAATCCCACCATGGCAGATGGTGAAATTCAATAAAAATTTGGAATTCAATGTCTAATGATGGGGCATAAAAACCCATCTGGTTCACTGCCATCCTTACCCGGTCTGGCCCTACATGTGACTTGTGGCCGATGGCAATGTAGTTCATTCTTAACTGTCCTCAGTTCAAGGGCAATTAGGGATGGGCAATACATGCTGGCCCACATGAATGAATAAAAAGGAACTTTGCATAAGTATCTATTAATAGTGTTGGGTGGGGTTACTGGGCTATGGGGATAGGGTGGAGGTGTTAACCTTGGGTAGGGTGCTCTTTCTAGGAGCCGGTGCAGACTCGATGGGCTGAATGGCCTCCTGCTGCACTGTAAATTCTATGAATACCTAGTTTGAAAAACGCAGATCATGGTCTGTTTCGGCCGTTTTTGAATGTGTAATACACAACAAGCATAGGATACTTTTAAGGGAGCAATTTTTACATCAACGTTTTCTAAATTTCTTTCTTCATTTATTTACTAGCTCATGAACATTTGGTGATTATTATTGATGCAAGCGTATGTCATGATGCTGATTGCATGTGTAATGAGCACAATTAATATCAAACTCAAGATACAAAGTTAAATTAATTAGGCACCCAGAGAAATGGGTGGGCTGCACGATGGCACAGTGGTTAGCACTGCTGCCTCACAGCGCTGGGGACCTGGGTTCAATCCCGACCCTGGGTGACTGACTGTGTGGAGTTTGCGCATTCTGCCCGTGTCTGCGTAGGTTTCCTCCGGGTGCTCCGGTTTCCTCCCACAGTCCAAAGATGTGCAGGTTAGGTGGGGTTCCAGGGACTGAGGTAGGGTGCTCTTTCAGAGGGTCGGTGCAGACTCAGTGGACCGAATGGCCTCCTTCTGCACTGTAGGCATTCTATGATTCCATAAATCAGCAGAGAAATACACAGCAGCCAAGGTGCTTCATTCAATTAATTACTTTTGGAGTACAGTGGTAGTTGTTAGTGAGTCAAAGTAGAAAGTAGCAATCCAAACTTAAATTTGTATCGAGATGTAATATATTGACAAAGACTGCCTGTGGCCCGCTCTACATTAGAGACTGATTCTATTGCCAGGACCAGCATTCAGGTTGTTTAATTTCAAATGTGCATTTATTGCTATGGTTACTATTTGTTTTTATTCAAACAAAAGGAGTCTGGAGCAATGGGAATTTTTCTTGGCCGATACACTTGGTTCTTTAAACTGATACAGGTGGCATTATGCACATGAGGCCACAGGTGACACGTTGTTTTCACTGTTTATTGCACTTACCAAACCGACTGGGAACTCAGAAAATAAACCTTTTAACTTTTTAAGTAAGTGCAAAGCTTTCCAGTTTGAAGGTTGGCTGTTGTAAATTAATAATAGATATAGAAACAGGAAGGAAAAACAATGTACCAATGTATAACGCATTTTGCACAAGAACTACATTTATTTGCCTCAAGATATCAATTCAATTAAATATTAAGTTGCATCGGGCAGCACGTTGGCACAGCGGTTAGCACGGCTGCCTCATGGCGCCGAGGTCCCAGGTTCGATCCAGGCTCTGGGTCCGTGTGGAGTTTGCACATTCTCCCCGTGTTTGCGTGGGTTTCGCCCCCACAACCCAAAGATGTGCAGGGTAGGTGGATTGGCTATGCTAAATTGCCCCTTAGTTGGAAAAAATGAATTGGAAACTCTAAATTTATTTAAAAAAATATTAAGTTGCAGTCATTTTAATGTATTTTTACTGACGTTTTCAAGTCTTTTACAGTAATCGCATCAAAACAAAGGAAAAGGGTAACAAATCCTTGGGAATCAATTCAAGACAGGTAGAGCACATGACAAACGTCATCGTCAACACTGGAAGAAGAGAGAAAATTCCCAACATGATCCGTTCACGAATACAAGACTTGCCTGTACCAAGCAGGATACAAGTCAGCAACACAGGGCTGCAGCATTCAGTTTTAAAACGGAAATAAATAGAGGAATAAAAAAAAAACGAGAACCCAAGAGCTAAGAGGGAATTACATTGACATCTGCAATGCACTTAAACTCCCTTCCAGGCCCAGGCCCAGACAGCCATGATACAGCTATAAGACAATAAATCTCAGGTCTCAGGCCTTAAACCCACAGAAAATTCAGAAAACAGTAAAGAGTAAGAGCAGACAGAGAGCGAGACTCTAGCTACCAAACTTCCCCCAGCGGATGCCAGGTACTGGGGAAGAATATGCCACCGGATCAATGAACAAGACATCCCTTCAGGGTATAGCAGAGCAGCCATGAGGCACAAAGGCAGGAAGGATAGCAACAGATACCAGCTGGGAAAGAAGGAATTCCCCTTCCCCACCAGACAGATGGGGGGGCTGGCAGGGCACCCCAAAGGGGGGAACCCTAAGAGCGAGGGAGGGCCAGCCTCAAAAACCAGGGAACCCACGCCAACAACCAAGACCACACAAGAAAAAAGGAGTAACATTACCTCAAAACCACCTATCAAAAAGGCCTGTTCAATTCACCCCGGAACGGAGACCCTCCATCTTAACATCTCACATGCGCTCAGGAGAAAACCAAGAACAAAGAGGCCTCAATGGAAACCCTATCTATAGAGTCTCTCAGAAGAAAGGAAAAGACAAGGAGAAGGAACAAGAATTCCCTGAACTAATTATTCGGATGACAAAGCCACCCGGGCTACTGCCCAAGACATGTAAAAATGGACAAGAGCCGACCAACTGAACCACAGAGGGACCTAACCGATCCTGGGGAAAAAAGAAAAGGATAATCCTTGGGTACTACATGCTTGGCAGTCCAACGCAGCCACACCGGGCTCCCCCTAGTGACGCCCCCATTTCCTGGAAACAGCAGATTACTGACTGTTCTGCTGAGGGTGGCCTAATCCAGTACCATCATAGACTCAGGAGATTCTGACCCCAGGGGGTTTCACAGAACCCCAATCCTTACACCCCAGAGGTTTCACCAGCCCAATCCTAATCCGGACAAGGCACCTCTCCCCCAATCCGGGAAGACACACAGAGTGGCCCCAACCAATGGGGAACTCCAGCACCGAGAAAGAAGAACCGTCAAGACCCATATGTCGGATACCGTGAGAAGGTCAGCCCCCTACCCCAGAAACTCCAAGGCCCCCCACCACTCCACCAGACACCTACCCCAGACAACCAAGCCCCCTTCCACTCCACCGCATCCCTACCCCAGACACCCCAAGGCCCCCACCACTCCCCCAGACCCCTACCCCAGACAACCAAGCCCCCTTCCACTCCACCAGACCCCTACCCCAGACACCCCAAGGCCCCCTTCCACTCCCCCAGACCCCTACCCCAGAGACCCCAAGGCCCCCCACCACTCCACCAGACCCCTACCCCAGACACCCCAAGGCCCCTTCCACTCCACCGGATCCCTACCCCAGAAACTCCAAGGCCCCCCACCACTCCCCCAGACCCCTACCCCAGACACCCTAAGGCCCCCCACCACTCCCCCAGACCCCTACCCCAGACAACCAAGCCCCCTTCCACTCCACCAGACCCCTACCCCAGACACCCCAAGCCCCCCCACCACTCCCCCAGACCCCTACCCCAGACAACCAAGCCCCCTTCCACTCCCCCAGACCCCTACCCCAGACACCCCAAGGCCCCCCACCACTCCCCCAGACCCCTACCCCAGACACCCCAAGGCCCCCCACCACTCCCCCAGACCCCTACCCCAGACAACCAAGCCCCCTTCCACTCCACCAGACCCCTACCCCAGACACCCCAAGTCCCCACTACCACTTCACTAGATCCCTATCCCAGACCACTACCCCAGAAATCTCAAATCCCTCCACCACTCCACCAGACCCCCACCCCAAACACCCCAAGGCCCACTATCACTCCCCCAGACCCCTACCCCAGACAACCAAGGCCCTTGTCCACTCCCCCAAATCCCAACCCCAGACACCCCAAGGCCCCTTACCATTCCCCCAGATCCCTATCACTCCCCCAGACCCCTACTCCAGACAACCAAGCCCCCTTCCACTTCACCGGATCCCTACCCCAGACACCCCAAGGCCCCTCCATCACTCCCCCAGACCCCTACCCCAGACACCCCAAGGCCCCTTACCATTCCCCCAGGTCCCTACCCCTCCCCCAGACCCCTACTCCAGACAACCAAGCCCCCTTCCACTTCACCGGATCCCTACCCCAGACACCCCAAGGCCCCTCCATCACTCCCCCAGACCCCTACCCCAGACACCCCAAGGCCCCTTACCATTCCCCCAGGTCCCTACCCCTCCCCCAGACCCCTACTCCAGACAACCAAGCCCCCTTCCACTTCACCGGATCCCAACCCCAGACACCCCAAGGCCCCTTACCATTCCCCCAGATCCCTACCCCTCCCCCAGACCCCTACTCCAGACAACCAAGCCCCCTTCCACTTCACCGGATCCCTACCCCAGACACCCCAAGGCCCCCCACCACTCCCCCAGACCCCTACCCCAGACACCACAAGGCCCCTCTACCACTCCACCAGACAAAGCCAACACCAAAACCAATGGTGCACCCTCCCAGAAGGGAGAGAAAAAGAGAAAGAAAATCCCCCCACGGGGTGGAGGGTTGGCACCCAGCCAGATCACAAAGCTATTGTCCCGTACGGGAGAGCCAGGGGCACACCCATCCTCAGACAGGTTACAACAGCAGCGAAAACAGTCAGGGAGGGAGACCCATCTCAGGAGAAAAAACGGACTCAACCAAGTAAGAGATCACCATCAGGGTACCAAACAATTGGCCGAGGCGTAAAAAGATAAAAGCGCAGATGCTCTGGATTAGAGTTAGACAGAAAGGAAAACAAACCTGCCGAACTGGGGCCCCTTCCTTGAACCTAACGAGGACAAATTTACCCTACCAGCCCTGCCCTTCATCCCTCACCCTGCTCTGTCTCTGCTCATCTACCTTCTAGGTGAGACGGTGGAGAGGGGGGGTGGGTCACAAAACACCCGCCCCTCCCACCACCACAGGATTATTAAACCATATACGAGGGTGGGGGGTGGCTGGCTGGGGATTTCGGAGGTGGCAGTGGGCAGGGATTGAGAGATTTGGGGATCTCTTTCCTGATGAGGATTTTCTGAGTTTGGAGGAGCTGGAGGAGGAGTTTGAGTTGTCGGGTGGGAACGGGTTCTGGTACCCACAGCTGAGGGTTTTTGTACGGAGGCAGGTCTCAAGCTTTCCATGCCTCCCGCTAAGGGGGATACAGGATAAGGTGATGCCGAGAACAGGAGTTGGGCAGGGGAAGGTCTCAGAGGTCTATAAGGAGCTGATGGAATGGGAGGGAGCCCCAATAAGGGAGGTGAAGAGAAAGTGGGAAGAAGAGTTTGGGGGGGGGGGGGGGGGGGGGGGGGAGGTGGAGGTTTATGGGAGGAGGCCCTGCGGAGAGTTAACGCGTCCTCGTCGTGTGCCAGGCTTAGCGTGGTGCAGTTCAAGGTGGTCCACAGGGCTCATATGATTGTGGCCCGGATGAGCAGGTTCTTTGAGGAGGTGGAGGACAGGTGTGGGAAGTCCTGCGAATCATGTACACATGTTCTGGGCGTGTCCGAGGCCGAGGGGCTTTTGGCAGGGATTTGCAGACGTCATGTCAGAGGTCCTGCAAGGGAGGCTGGCTCCGAGTCCAGAGGTGGTGACCTTTGGAGTGTCGGAAGACCCGGGGGGAGAGAAGCCGACGAATTGACCTTTGCCTCCTGGTAGCCCGGAGATGGATTTTATTGGGATGGAGCGACTCGGAACCCCCTGAAGTTGGGGGGTTTGGGTTAGTGAAATGGTGCGGTTTCTCAGGCTTGAAAAGATTAAATTTGCCTCGAGAGGTTCGTTCCAGGGGTTCACTCGGAGGTGGCAGCCGTTCATCAACTTCTTCAGGAAAAATTAGACTGTCAGCTGCGGGGGAGAGATGGGGGTGAAGGCATGGAAGTCATGAATAAGGGTAGGAAAATCCAATGCGGGAGGGCCAGGAAGGGCTGACGGGGTGTTTTTTCTCAGCCATGTTAATTGTGGTTTGTGTTTGGGGGAATGATGGTTATTTTGGTACAGGTTCTGTCGGATGTTATTGTTGAAAAGTGTTAAAATTATAAGTGCCTCAATTAAATATTTTCTTTAAAAAAAAGGTTAATCAACGGTACAGGCCCTCATATCCACATTATTCACTTCCCTGTAAACTGAAAGAATTAATAACATCAAGCAGACATGATTAACAGGGAGTTAAGTCCAGGATAACAACCGAGATGCAGAAATGCAAGGCAGTCCTCAGGATAAAGACTTCTTCTTCGATGGCGCATGAAGATGATGAAAATCAAGGACGAGGCAGGATCCACATCCATGAGCACTCATCAGCATCATCAGGATCTCTCAAGGATTTTGACGAATGAGGCACAAGACATCATTACTTCCGCTGTGCCGTCTCACCAGATCCCAAGCGGTCACCAACCTAGGCTGCAGCCAGGGCAGGCTGAATCAATCAGCTCGGCCTACTCAGACCCCTCACAACCAACATCTGGAGCTGGATAGGGGACTTGTGGCTGGAAGGTCACATGAACCCCAGGCCTCGAAGGCAGGATTAGATGTGCTCCATCAAATTTAAATTTGCCCAGCCTCCAGATCAAAATTCAAACAACAAGGAACAATACAACACAGGAACAGGCTCACTGGGCTAAATCGCTGGCTTTTAAAGCAGACCAAGCAGGCCAGCAGCACGGTTCGATTCCAGGCTCCGGGAAAGCTGATCGGGTCAAAGAGGGCCACATTTGATACCTTTGAAAATGTTTTTCCCTTATCCTGGTACTTGCAAAGCATCCTGATGAAAGCAAAGTGAAAAGCTTGACATTCCTCTTTTCTTCAGCAATACTGAAGCTTTGTACTTCAAACAACTCCTGTAGATTGTGCATGAATGATTGTATTATCCCCGCTACATTGCTGCTTACATGGTTATCTAATGCACGGTAGCACTGTTGCTTCACAGTGCCCGGGACCCGGGTTCGATTCCCGGCTTGAGTCACTGTCTGTGTTTGCATGGGTTTCCTCCGGGTGCTCCAGTTTCCTCCCACAAGTCCCAAAAGACATGCTGTTAGGTGAATTGGACTTTATGAATTCTCCCTCAGCGTACCTGATCAGGCGTCGGAGTGAGCGACTAGGGGATTTTCACAGTAACTTCATTGCAGTGTTCATATAAGCCGACTTGTGACACTAATAAAGATTATTATTATTATTAAAGTGACAGAGTGAAAGTTTTCATTTTGGAGACTTTCAAGGTCAACCAAATTCACTGTGTAATCCGGGTGCCTTTAATGATGTAAAAAAACTTATTAAGACACGTCACAGAGTTGTAATCAGAAATACATCGACACTGACACAAGAAAAGTAAATATTGGTACCACTGTTCAAAGATTTTATCAAAGGAGTGGGTTTGAAAGATGGCCTTAAAGAAGGAGAGGGAGATGGAGAGACAGTGAAGGAAATTCTGTAGGGTGATGCCTCGGTGACCAAAGGCATAGCTGCCAAAGGTGAAGCAAAGAAGAATGGATGCAAGGTTGTGATACACGAGAAGGCCTGAGTTTTGTTCTCAGGTTGGAGGACTGGAGAAGACTACAAAAATAGTAGAGGGTGAAGCAATTAATGGATTTAAGCATAACAATGAGAAGTTGTCTACCGAGGTCTATTGAGCTGGGTATTGGAGGAAAGGCATGCAGTAGGTTGGTAAATCATGTCAATGACGGCAAAGGAGCAAGAAAGGATGTGCCACGGTCAAACTCACAGAGGATGTCATTTGTGGTTTCTTGGCGATGCATGACACTATTGATCAATGATGGCGTGTTCTAAGTATGTCCCAGAAGAAGCCTGTTGCTGTTACTGAGATTTAAGATTGGCAGGTTGTCCATACCATGTCATGAAAGTCATCCGACTGTCATAGCCAGAGCCAATGCAATAGGTTCCTTCTTTACCAAAGGCGTAGAAGTTGATTGTGGCCTGTTTTCAGCCATATAACCAACAGCACTCAGACTGGGAGTCCCAAGGCACATTCTGAATTGAATGGTACACTTCCAGAAGCAACATGCCCATTTTCAAAGGTATCAAATGTGGCCCTCTTTGACCCGATCAGCTTTCCTGGAGCCTGGAGTCACTCAAGCAGGCCACGGTTGGGCCATTCTGTTGATAAAAGTTATGGGAAGCGTCAAGAAGCAGCTCCAGCATAGCAAATAGGCACATTCTGAATTGAGCATTGGGTCTCATTTCAATTATCTGAGTGAGATTATGGCAATTTGCTTAAGGGCAGGAAGATTAAAAGGACACAATCAAACTGAATAGAGGTTCTTCTGTCTGTCAGCTGAAGACAGTTCTTGTACTATTTTACTAGGGCACTTCTGAACATAAATCATTTCACTAATTATTTAGATGACAGTGTGTGTGCATGTCATGTTATCTATTTCTCCTGTTTGGATGACCATTTGTTCATCCATATGTGGACAGTAAATAAAAAATACATCTTTTTAATTCTTCTTGCATTACTGCACCACTCAAACCAACGGCATGTCTCAATATGGCTGCCAAATTACAATACGAGGCTTAATTGTATCCTCTATTGAGATAACAGAAAAAAAAATCAAACTTCAAAATTAGGGCCATTATAAACCAGAATTTTCCTTAGACTCAATCTTGCTATGTACTTAGCAGAAAGGAAGATGGCTGTGGTTGTCGGAGACAAATTAACGTGACTCCAGGACATTATTGCAGCATTTCTTCAGGTTAGTGTCCCAGGACCAACCATCTTCAGCTGCTTCATCAAAGAACTCCGTCCCATCATCAGGTCAGAATTTTAAAGCAATTTTTAGTGCCATTCGCAACTCCTCTGACACTGAGCCAGTCCGTGCACATATGCAGCGAGAGCTGGACAACACTGAGGCAAATTGCCACATAATTGCCAGGCATGAGCAAGACGTCCAGTGGCATTATCATCGCTGAATCCTCCACCATTAACAGCCTAGGGTTACCAGTGTGCAGAAACTTAACTGAACCAGCCGTATAATTACTATGGATGGAAGAGCAGGTCAGAGGCTGGGAATTCGGTAGCAAGTAACTCATGTCCTAACTCTGCAAGGCACAAGTCGGGAGTGTGATGAGTGTTTGATGAGTGCAGCTCCAAAAACACTAAAGACACCACCCCGGATAAAGCAGCCTGCTTGATTGGCACCCTGTCCACTCCCATAAATATTCACTCTCTCTACCACCAGCACACAGTGCCAGCTGCAAGATGCATTGCAGTAACTCATCAAGCCTCCTTCAACAGCACCTTCTAAACCCGTGAACTCTACCACCTGGATGGACTCGAGCAGCAGGTACATGGGCACTATCCTGACTTGAAACCATATCATCACCCTTCACCTTGGTGGAGTCAAAATCTTGGAACTCCCTCCCTTTTGGCACCATGGATTTAGCAACACCACATGGACTTTGACAGTTTGCGAAAATGATTTGCCATCACCTTAAGAACAATCAGGGATGGGCAACAAATACTAGCATTGTTAGTGATGCCTAAGCCCATTATCAAATTTTAAAATCCTCAATGTGCCAAGTTTTGGTGGCTTTTAAAAGGTATAATTTATTATATTGAATAGTAGATAACAGGATGAACCAAAGACCAAAAACCAAAGGTTTTGTTCTTTTTGATACAAGAGCTACCAGTTTAGGGTAAACAATTGATCTTGAACAAGGGGCAGCACGGTAGCATGGTGGTTAGCATAAATGCTTCACAGTTCCAGGGTCCCAGGTTCGATTACCGGCTGGGTCACTGTCTGTGTGGAGTCTGCACGTCCTCCCCCTGTGTGCGTGGGTTTCCTCCGGGTGCTCGGGTTTCCTCCCACAGTCCAAAGATGTGCGGGTTAGGTGGATTGGCCATGCTAAATTGCCCGTAGTGTCCTAAAAAGTAAGGTTAAGGGGGGGGGGGGGTTGTTGGGTTACGGGTATAGGGTGGATACGTGGGTTTGAGTAGGGTGATCATTGCTCGGCACAACATCGAGGGCCGAAGGGCCTGTTCTGTGCTGTACTGTTCTATGTCTATGTCCTAACATCCTTAGAGTGTACTGCTGATTACCTCCAGAGAACAGAGTCTCGGTCTTGTTTTGTCTGTAACTATTTGCATTGCTAGGAATAATTCAAAGTTACTAGACGGGTCCAAAATTCAATCAAAGGGCAAGGAGAATGGATTACAAAGGGCAGGAAGTGATACTTCTTTGTACAGAGCCTTGCTTTGTCAGAGTCCATCTGGAGTATCTAGTTTACAGCATCAAACCTCAGAAAATATGTATTAGCCCGTGAGTAGGTGCCGTACAGGTTACTGCGACTTACAGGGTTATATTAGGAGGTCAGGTTACATAAACCAAGGGGTTGTGGGGGGGGGGGGAGAGAGATTTTTCAGCCGTTCTCGCAAGCGGGAACTTCCAGACCCGCCGATGGCAAACCCCCACTACGGGTTTCCAGGCAGCGGGGACAATCCCGCAGGAATTCCCATTGATAGGGGAGGAGGGGGGGGGGGGGGGGGGGGGGGGTGGAAGCGAGGGCGGCATCCCACCACAGCAGATGGTGAAATTTGAACTCATTAAAAGTCTAATGAATCCATTGTCGTAAAAACCCATCGGGTTAAGGAAGGAAATCAGCCATCCTTACTCAGTCAGGCCTACACGTGACTCCAGCCCCACAGCAATGTGGTTGACTCTTTTTTTTTTAGTCTATTTCTTAGAATTTTCAATTTTTTACAAAAGAAGCCGCAGCAAACATGAGCAGCACGGTGGCACAGTGGTTAGCACTGCTGCCTCATAGCACCAGAGACCCGGGTTCAATTCCGGCCTTGGGTGACCGTCTGCGTAGATTTTGAACACTTTCCCCGTGTCTGTGTGGGTTAATCCGGGTGCTCCGATATCCTCCCACAATCCAAAGATGTGCCGGTTGGGTGGATTGGCAATGCTAAATTGCCCCCTAGTTTCCAAAGATTAGGTAGGGTTACGGGAATAGGGTGGGGGAATTGTCCCTGTGAGTAAGGTGCTCTTTTGGAGGAGGGTCCGTGCAGACTTGATATGCTGAAACGTTAGCTGGGGTTGCTGGGTTACTAGAATAGGGTGGAGGCATAGTCTTATGTAGGGTGCTCTTACCAAGAGCCAGTGCAGACTCGATGGGCCAAATGGCCTCCTTCTGCGCTATAAATTCTATGATTGGCTTCTTCTGCACTGTAGGGATTCCAGGAGGTAAATGAATTTGGAGGAGAACAGTCATCAGCTAAATGAATGGTGAACAAGTTCGAAGGGCTGAATGGCCTATTCCTATGCTTCACACCATGTTTGCCAGTAATTACGAAACAATTAATAGCATCCTACATCTTAACAGCTTGCAGTCCATAGAACATAGAACAGTACAGCACAGAACAGGCCCTTCGGCCCTCAATGTTGTGCCGAGCCATGATCACCCTACTCAAACCCACGTATCCACCCTATACCCGTAACCCAACAAACCCCCCCCTAACCTTACTTTTATTAGGACACTACGGGCAATTTAGCATGGCCAATCCACCTAACCCGCACGTCTTTGGACTGTGGGAGGAAACCGGAGCACCCGGAGGAAACCCACGCACACAGGGGGAGGACGTGCAGACTCCACACAGACAGTGACCCAGCCAGGAATCGAACCTGGGACCCTGGAGCTGTGAAGCATTTATGCTAACCACCATGCTACCCTGCTGCCCTAAACAGTCCATTGCTGTTTTATTTTTTTAAGGAAGAGTTTTAAACAACACAAGTTCCCAGAATGTTGGTATGAGGAAGGCTGCGCCCTGTTTCATCCTCTTGTGCCTGGTGTCTGGCAGCCACACCGTGAAACACAGAAGCTGCACATTTCATCGGCAGGGACAATGTTTTCCCGTCCCCTGGAGACAGAGAGGGAGAAAGAGAGAGAGAGAGAGACACAAAGGCTATTTCCTTGGGGAGGGTAGAATCGCCTTTCATCCATTCTGGGCAAGTGTACAGAACCTGGATCCTGTTACTGCGACCAGGTGATGTCATACCCCTTAGCAGTATGTGACTCTGCACCTCTTGGACACACAACTCACCAAGCTCAAACTGAACAATGTCACAAAACCAGGCAGAGTCACACCGATAAAAACCCGCCAGGAATACGACAAGATGGGAAAAAAAATCACTGCTTTAAATAAAGATGCCCTCCACACTGGGCTAGCAGCACCGAATCGGAAAAGGCAACTTTACAAAACCGGTTCCATATGGCTTTTCTTTTTGCTGGAGGCATTTCACAGCGGCAACTTGACAGCGCTTTTAATTCACTTGGAAGCAAATGACCTATGTCTAACACAAAGGTCTTTTCACATTAACAGCAACGGGTGGGAATAGATTGAACTGTGCAAGCTCCTGCCCACATGTTGCGCTTCAGCAGACACCCGATGGAATTGTTGTGAAGAATAAGTTACTGAGTTACCTTGGTGTACAGTTCAGCTACCGCCATGGGGACGCGTTGCCTCAGTGACTGCCGGAGTATTCAGCACTGCAGTTACTCATGGCCGGGGGAATCAACACCAGCTCTCAGGGTTGCCTCCTGCAACTATTCCTCTCCTCTGCTACTCTCTGTCCCTCTCATTCATTCACTCACTCACTTTCACCACCCCACTTGTCTGTTTGCCTCGGCACGTTCCACCTGTTATGTACACACACCAACTAGACTTTGCACTTTATGTCTTTCTTTCCCCCGCTAGAGGCACCTCGTGATGAGGGAGTGTCTGGAAGCAATTTCTACGAAATAGTAAGCAGTCAGGTAGAAAAATTCCGCTTGGGGTTAATTTGGCAGTCAGAAATATTACTCAATCTTGGCCCTTTAAACTTCTCCGGATTCCATGTGTAAATTATTTTTTTTTAAAAACCTGTTCAACTTCATTTTAAATTCATAACACATTCCTTCTCAACAAAAAAATACATTTCATCACATCCTACAACGTGAAGAAGGATTTATACTGAATCGCAAAGACATCAAACTAAGAACGCCTTAATAATCTTTATTGTCACAAGCAGGCTTACGTTAACACTGCAATGAAGCTACTGTGAAAAGCCCCTAGTCACCACATTCCGCCACCTGCTGGGGTACACAGAGGGAGAATTCAGAATTCTCAGCTGGTACAGGAATTGAACCCACATCTACTGGCCTTGTTCTGCATCACAAACCAGCTGTCTGGCCCACTGAGCTAAATTTAGGGATTACTTGAAGTGTTCAAAAGTTCACCAGATCTGCAAGAGAACATGTTTTAGAAATGCAGATAATTGTTCAGAAATTGTGTCATCAAAAATGTTTTTGTTACAGCCTCTTTTAATGAGATTCCAAAGCGAGGAATAGAATCGTCAATTCTTTTTTTTTATAAATTTAGATTAGCCAATTATTTTTTCCAATTAAGGGGCAATTTAGCGCGGCCAATCCACCTACTCTGCACATTTTTGGGTTGTGGGGGCGAAACCCACGCAGACACGGGGAGAACGTGCAAACTCCACACGGACAGTGACCCAGAGCCGGGATCGAACCTGGGACCTCAGCGCCGTGAGGCAGTTATGCTAACCACTAGGCCACCGTGCTGCCCAGAATCGTCAATTCTAACAAAATAGCTCAATAATAATATGGAAACCCCTACAGAAATAATGCTAAATCCATTTCATTGAGTTCAGCCTGGGGAATCTTGCTTCATTTTGATTCGTTTCTTGGCTATTTAGAAAAGGTTGTCCTACAAATCACTTGTATGATTTTGCATCAATATAATGCTGTCTCCATACTGCACTGAGCAGTCTAATATCCATGGGGTGACTTCCCTGGTAATGTTGTTCTAACTCAACTGTTCTGCCTGTTGTACAAATCCAGAGACAGCCCCAATTCCTGAATCCAGTATTTGCAGTAGTGACAAATTCAAACGACCATCTCCTGATGCCCAGGGCTCACTTCAGAATTTGTTGGTATTAGAGCATTGTGTGCTGTGCCCAATAGGTTAGACCTTGTCCTGCATGTACCCACTTAAAGAGATTTTGCCTGCATGCAAGTTGCCTAATGTAGCATTTTTTTTTTTTTTATTATAAATGTTTTTATTCAGTTTTCATATTTTATATTGAACAAATTACAAATTGTTAGGAGAGAAAAAGAACAAAAAAAAACAACAAACAAACACGCAAAAATTAACATACATATTTACAGGTAAGCATCTTCGTAGTAGTAACTGCGCCCGCCCCCCCCCCCCCCCCCCCCCCCCCCTCAACATGTTTATTTAGTTTGGTTTTGGGCCTTAGCTAGCCATCGAACCCCCGTACCGAACCTGTAGCCCCCCCCCCCCTCCCGCTACCTTCCCCCGACTATTCTTCCTCTTGTACATTGGCCACAAATAGGTCCCGGAACAGTTGCATGAATGGCTCCCACGTTCTGTGGAAGCCGTCGTCCGACCCTCGGATGGCAAATTTGATTTTCTCCATTTGGAGAGATTCCGAGAGGTCGGACAGCCAGTCCGCAGCTCTGGGCGGTGCTGCTGACCGCCAGCCAAACAGGATTCTACGGCGGGCGATCAGGGAGGCAAAGGCAAGGGCGTCCGCCCTCCTCCCCAGGAATAGATCTGGCTGTTCTGAAACCCCGAAGACCGCCACTATCGGGCATGGCTCCACCCTCACTCCCACCACTTTGGACATAACCTCGAAGAAGGCTGTCCAGTACTCCACGAGTCTGGGGCAAGACCAGAACATGTGGGCGTGGTTGGCCGGGCCTCTTTGGCACCGTTCACATCTGTCTTCCACCTCCGGGAAGAACCTACTCATACGGGTTCTTGTTAAGTGGGCTCTATGTACCACTTTTAGTTGCGTCAGGCTGAGCCTTGCGCACGTGGAGGTGGAGTTGACCCTATGCAGTGCTTCGCTCCAGAGTCCCCACCCTATCTCCATCCCCAGGTCGTCCTCCCATTTCCTTCTTGTTGCGTCCAGTACGGTGTCGTCCCTACCTACCAGTCGGTCATACATGTCACTACAGTTCCCTTTCTCTAGGATACTTGCGTCCAGTAGGTCTTCCAGTAGTGTCTGTCGTGGCGGTTGTGGGTACGTCCTTGTCTCCTTTCGTAGGAAGTTTTTGAGCTGCAGGTACCGTAGCTCGTTCCCCCCAGCTAGCTGAAACTTCTCTGTCAGTTCGTCCAGTGTTGCGATCCTGTCGTCCGTGTATAGGTCCCTGACTGTCAGTGTCCCCCCGTCCTGCCTCCACCTTTTGAAGGTGGCGTCAGTCAGTGCTGGTGTGAACCTATGGTTGTTGCAGATGGGAGCCCTGTTCGACATTTTGGTCAGGCCAAGTTGCTGCCGCAGTTGGTTCCAGGATTGGAGGGTGGCTGTCACCACTGGGCTGCTGGAGTGTTTTTTGGGTGGGGATGGGAGTGCTGCCGTGGCGAGGGCCCGGAGGGAGGTTCCCATGCAGGAGGCCTCCTCCGCACGCACCCACTCAGCCTCTGGCTCCTGGATCCATCCCCTTACTCGCTCGGCTGTTGCTGCCCAGTGGTAGAATTGTAGATTCGGGAGGGCTAGCCCTCCCCTGGTTTTTGTTTTTTGTAAGACCTTCTTTGGGATCCTAGCATTTTTACCCCCCCATACGAACGCCATGATGAGTTTGTCCAGCGCTTTGAAAAAGGCCTTGGGGATGTAGATCGGAATGGATCTAAACAGGAAGAGGAACCTGGGCAGTACGTTCATTTTGATCGTCTGAACTCTCCCCGCGAGGGAGAGCGGGAGTGTGTTCCATCTTTGCAGGTCCTTTTTAACTTCCTCCGTCAGGCTGGTGAGGTTCCATTTGTGGATCCCTTTCCAGTCATGGGCTATTTGGATCCCCAGGTAGCGGAATTTATGTCGGGCTTGATTGAACGGCAGCCCCTTTAGTGCTGCCCCCCCCCCCCCCCCCCCCCCCTTGCGGGTGTACTGGGAAGATCTCACTTTTGCTCATGTTGAGTTTGTAGCCCGAGAAGGCTCCAAACTCTTTCAGGAGCGCGATGATTCCGTCCATGCTGCTTTGTGGGTCCGAGATATAGAGGAGCAGATCATCCGCATAGAGTGAGACTCTGTGCTCTCTACCTCCCCTTCGGATCCCCCTCCAATTTTTTTGCTGCCCTGAGCGCGATTGCTAGCGGTTCAATTGCTAGTGCGAACAGCAGCGGGGACAGTGGGCATCCTTGTCTGGTGCCCCTGTGCAGCTGGAAGTATTGGGAGTTGGTATTGTTGGTCTGTACACTTGCCATGGGAGCGTTGTACAGGAGCTTTACCCAAGCGGTGAACCCTGTTCCAAGCCCGAACCGCTCCAGTACCTCTATGAGGTATTTCCACTCGACTCTGTCGAAGGCCTTTTCTGCGTCCAGGGAGACGATCACCTCTTGTGTTCTCTCCCCGGAGGGGGTCATTATCACGTTCAGCAGGCGCCTGATGTTCGCGGTAAGCTGTCTACCTTTGACAAAGCCCGTCTGGTCCTCTGTGACCACCTCAGGTACACAGTCTTCTAGCCTCTTGGCTAGGATTTTGGCCAGTATTTTGGCGTCTGCATTCAGCAGAGATATGGGTCTGTATGACCCACATTCCGTTGGGTCTTTGTCTTTCTTAGGTATCAGCGAGATTGAGGCCTGTGCTAACGTGGGTGGCAATGTGCCCCTAGCTAGCGAGTCTGTGAACATCTCCCGCAGGTGCGGGGCCAGCGCTGTCGCAAATTTTTTGTAGAAGTCCGCCGGGAATCCGTCCGGTCCCGGCGCCTTCCCCGCCTGCATGGAGCTAATGCTGTCCATGATCTCTCCCAGTGCTAGTGGTGCTTCCAGATCCCGTTTTCTGCCCTCTCCCACAACTGGTATGTCCAGTCCGTCAAGAAACCGGTTCATCCCAGCCTTCCCCGTTGGGGGCTCTGAGGTGTACAGCTCTTGGTAGAAGGCCTTGAAGGTTTTGTTAATCTTCTCTGGTTCTGTTTCCAACGTGCCTCTGGTATCTCTGATTTGCGCAATTTCTCTGCTGGCTGCCTGCTTTCTCAGCTGGTGGGCCAACAGGCGGCTGGCTTTGTCTCCGTGTTCGTATAGGGCCCCGCGTGCCTGGCGGAGTTGGTGTACTGCTTTCCTGGTGGAGAGCAGGTCAAAGTTCCTTTGTAATTCTTTCCTCTCCGCCAGGAGTTCTACGGTCGGGGCCTCGGAGTATTTATGGTCTACCTCCAGTATGGAGTCGACCAGCTTCTGCCTAGCCACCCTTTCCTCCCTATCTCTTTGCGCTTTGTAGGCTATGATTTCCCCTCTTAGTACGGCCTTAAGCGCTTCCCAGAACGTGGAGGGTGAGACCTCCCCGTTTTGGTTGATCTCAGTGTACTCCGCTATGGCCCGCGCTATCCTTTCGCTGAAGGCCTTGTCAGCTAGTAAGGCACCGTCCAACCTCCATTTGGGGCGCTGGGCCCTTCCCGTCTCTAGCCGCACATCCATGTAGTGTGGGGCGTGGTCTGATATCACAATTGCGGAGTATTCCACCTTGTCTATCTCTGGAAGCACCGTTTTCCCCACCACAAAGAAGTCAATTCTGGTGTACACGTTGTGTACTGGGGAGAAGAAAGAGAATTCTTTCTCCCCCGGGTGGGCGAATCTCCAGGGGTCTACTGCTCCCATCTGCTCCATATAGTGACTGAGTTCCCTTGCCATGTTTGAGGTTTTCCCCGTTCTGGGGTTTGATCTGTCCGTCGTTGGGTCCTGTACACAGTTGAAGTCCCCCCCCATGATTAGTCGGTGCGTCGCTATGTCCGGGATTTCTGCCATGGTCTTTTGGATGAAGCTCGTGTCGTCCCAGTTGGGCGCATACACGTTAACTAGGACTACCGGCGCCCCATCCAGGGCCCCGCTGACCATGACATACCGTCCCCCTGGGTCCGTAACCGTCTTTGTCGCCCTAAACATTGTCCTCTTGCCAATCAGGATCGCCACCCCCCTGGCCCTTGCCCCATAACAGGAATGATAGGTTTGTCCCACCCAGCCCTTTCTTACCCGCAGTTGGTCCTGCTCCCTCAAGTGCGTCTCTTGGAGGAAGACTATGTCGGCCCTCATGTTTCTAAGGTGGGTGAGGACTCTAGATCTCTTCACTGGGCCATTAAGTCCCCTTACGTTCCAGGTGACTATTCTGGTGGGGGGCTTCTGCCCCCTTGCTCCTGTGGGGTTAACCATATTTGTCCGGTGGACGCGCCCCTGCCCTCTGGGGTTTCCCTTTGTTAGGGGGCCGTCCAGGATGTCCACTATCACTGCTCTCCCCATGCGGTCGGGTCCCTGCGCTCCGGGGTTCCCCCTTGTCCCGGGGACACCCGCCATGGCCGTCCACTGTGTGTCCGCCACGCGGGTAGCCCCCTGCACTCCGGGGGGCCCCTTCACCCACAGACCGTACTGGGTGGGTGTTTGCAGCAGTTCCCTGTTTCGAGCCCTTGTCTGTGGCACTTTGTGGCCCTATTCCCTTTCTGGCCTCTTTTGTCCCTTCGTCCCTGCATTTCCCCTCCCTGGTCTCTCGCCCCCCGAGTGCCCCCCCCCCCCGCTCTATCCCTTTCGGGGATACCCCTGTGTACCCCTCCATTGCCCCTCTCTCCCCCATTCCTGTCCCCATTTGCTCTCCCACCTTTGATGGGTGATCCCCCCCCTCCCCTGCCTGGCGCCTTCCCCCCTGTTGGGGGTGCGCTGCGGCCCTGCTCTGTTGCGCGCCCCCTTCGCTAGCTTTCCTGCTAGCACGGTGGCTCCCCGCTCGGAGGTTGCTGTCCCCCTTCCCCTCTCCCCTCTCCAGTACTCCCGTTCCCTCGTGCCGGGGCCTGGCCTCCCACCTGGAGCGGGCCCTTGGGCATTGGGTTGTTTTTCCTGGGTGCTCCTGCCAGGGGGGAGGGGGCTGGCTTTGCCTCGCCCCTCCCCACCCCCCCGTCGGCATGACGTATCTCCTTGCCATGGGCCCCTCGTCCCTACTTCCCATGGCGTTTTTCCAGCCCGTGCTCCTCAACGAATCTATTCGCCTCGGCAGGGGCTGTAAAGAAATATTCCTTGTGTTGGTATGTGACCCAGAGTTTTGCTGGGTACAGCATACCAAAACGTACTTTGTTCTTATAGAGAGCTGCTTTCGCTCTGTTGAACTCCGCCCGTCTCTTAGCTATGTCCGCTCCAAAATCCTCGTAGATTCTGATGGCGTGCCCGTCCCAATTGCAGGCTCTATTCTCCTTGGCCCAGCGCAGGATTGTCTCCCTATCCCGGTACCGGTGCAGTCTGGCTATAACTGCTCTCGGTTTTTCCCCTTCCTTGGGCTTCGGGCGCAGTGACCGATGAGCTCTGTCCATTTCCGGTGGGGTGGGAAAAGTTTCCCGCCCCACTAAGGAGCCCAGCATCGCAGCCACAAATGTTGTGGGATTTCTACCCTCTATCCCCTCTGGCAGGACCACTATCTTAATGTTTTGCCTTCTCGAGTTGATCTCCTGGTCGTCTACCCTGCCCTTCAGGCTCCCCTGTGTTGCACTCAGTTTCGCCATTTCCCTCTCCAGGGACATGACCCGGTCGCTCACGTCAGTCGCTGCCTTCTCCAGCTCTTTAATGGTTGCCCCTTGGGCTTCCAGTATCTTCCCTTGGGCTTCCAGTATCTTCCCTTGGGCATCCACTTTCTCCTCCATTCTGGTCAGAGCCTGCTGCACCCCTGACATGGCCCTGGTCACTGCTGCCTGTGCTGCGGCCTCTGTGTCTGCTTTTAACTCTGCCTTGATTGCCTGCAGCTGCTCCCTCACCACCTCGGCAATGGCTTCCTTCCAATTCACGCCCCCCTCTAACCCCAGGGGAGAGGTTGCCCGCCCGTCCAGCTCTTTTGGATGCGGCGATACATTCTTCCCGCTGCTTCGCGTGTTGACTCGTTCGCCCAAGCTGGTTTGCCCTTTGCCCCGTCCACCTCCGGTGCCCCCTTTCTCTTGGGTCCCTTCTGGCTTTTTTTTCTCCCCCTTCCCCTTCATCGTTTCTTCTCTCCTTGTTCTTCTTTTCCCCCTTTTCCGCACCCTATTTTAATTTTATTAATATATATATATATATATATAAAAATATATGTATATATTTTTTTTTTAAATGAAAAATTTATTTCCCCCCTTCTTTCCTTTACCCCTTTATTTCACCCCTTTTCTCTTTACCAGTTTTCTTTTGGGTTTTTATTTTAAAAAAAGAACAGAAATATAAGTCTCTTTTTTCTTTTGTTTTCTCTCTCCACTCGCCCAGGAGAGAGAGAGAGAGTCCCCCTTTGTCCTTGCCACGTGGTGGTCACTGCAGTTGGGGGGAGGGGGAGGGGCGAGTGGGGCTGCTGGTTGGGGGGGGGGGGGGGTGGTGTCCCCGCTGCTGGTTGGGGGGGGGGGGTTGGTGTCCCCGCTGCTGGGTGGGGGGGGGGGGGGTTGGTGTCCCCGCTGCTGGTTGGGGGGGGGGGGGGTTGGTGTCCCCGCTGCTGGTTGGGGGGGGGGGGGGGTTGGTGTCCCCGCTGCTGGTTGGGGGGGGGGGTTGGTGTCCCCGCTGCTGGTTGGGGGGGGGGTGGTGTCCCGCTGCTGGTTTGGGGGGGGGGGGGGGAAGAGGGCCCGCCGCTGCCGCACCGTTCCCGGCCCGCGTGGGGGGGGGGGGGGGAGAGGGGTTGGACCTGCCGCTGCTGGGCCTCCCTGTCGCCGTCGCTCCTCGCCTCCGCCTTCCGCCGCCGCCCGCTCCTCCTCAGCTGCCGCCCGCTCCTCCTCCGCTTCTCCTCCGCTGCCGCCCGCCGCTGCCGCCCGCTGCTCCTCCGTTGTCGCCCGCTCCTCCGCCGTTGCCGCCCGCTCCTCCTCCGCCGTTGCCGCCCGCTCCTCCTCCGCCGTCCGGCCTGTCGGGGGGGTTCCTTCCTGGCGCTTGCGGGAGCCCCTCTCCCTGCGACCTCCTCGCTCGCCGCCCGGAAGTCCCTAATGTAGCATTTGAGGGAGAGGGGCACGGGTGAAGTATTAAGTGAGAATGTTGCCTCTCTCTTTATCAAGTCAGTACTTCCAAAGTCATAGTGGAGGAGATGTTTGAGATACCGTACAGGCTTCATTTGAGGAGCTGGCTGTACTTGATTAGACACTAGGACGGGATGGGATGCATCCGAGGATGCTGATTGAGAGAAGTAAGGATGGAAATTGCAGAGGCAGAGGCCACAATCCTCTTTAGATGCAGCAGTGGTGATAAAGGACTGGAGAATTGCAAATGATACAGCTTTGTTCACAAAAGGTGCAACGATAAGCCCAGCAGTATGACTTCAGTCATTTATTAGGTAGCAAAGGTAAAGGCAATGCAGCAGCAATAAACAATGTTTGCTTTTTTTTTAAACCCCTATTTTCCATTCGAGGCCTTCCTCCAGGAGTGTAAAGGAGGCTGCAGTCAACAGAGCATGGAGTTGTGTTGGTTTCATAATGTGTTGCGCTTTCACATTACTAATGCATTTTTCAAAATGATTTGATGGGACATGGGCCTTGCTGGCAAGCAACCTTTGTAAGTTGTAAAAGGTCCTTGTCACTTCAGAACTTCTCATTGAAATTTAACCGCTGAAAAGTCAAATCCTTACATAACTCTTCATGCAAATTTAAAACCCAACCTATTTACTTGTAAATCCAACCTCACCATAACCTTTCTTTTCAAATGCTTGCACCTAACACCGTTACCCTTTTTTCAAAGCTCTTAAAGACACGCTGTGTTAAATTTCCTCTCAAAATGGCAGTGGCAGGTTCTGACTGAAAACCAGTGTGTTTCTCCCCAGAGAGACCAGAACATTTTCTGTTGAGATCTCCCCACACTGTCACTTTTTTTTTAAAAAGGGGGCATATTTTGTACCTTTATTGTGAGGGGCAGGGCTTAAAGGACTCCAGTAAGCCCAGCTCCACAGAGATCCAAGTTGTCATTGTTAAAGGAGACCCAATCTCTAATTGAATTCAAAGACCCCCCCCCCCCCCTCTCTCTTCCACACCCACCCCACCCCCACGGACATCGGGACCCTCCTATCATTAATCACCGTCATTGGGGCCTTCCCAATGGATCTCCCTATAGGCCCTGCCTCCTGCAGGCTCTGGCCCCTGGCACAGCCAGGGTAAAAGTGCATGTCCCCTGCCATATCCCTGACAACAAGGGCACACAATGACCTCCGTACCCCTGGTGTGGTCACCATGTCTGGTCTCTGTTTTTGGAGACTAGTGATTTCCACCAGTGTCACGTCAAACAAGTGGGAGAGAGAGGAAGTTAAAATAGTTTTCCTAAATGCTTCTGAAGTGAAAGGCAGGATCAGTCCCGAAATACTTGATAGCCCTTCCAAGTTGGGATAAAGCTTTCCCTCATGGGGGGGGGGGAATAAATCAAAAGATTTCACTAGAAAGGGGACAGTCAAATGTTGACGCGATGTGGTTACATAAGTCTGAGCTGTTTCAGCAGAATGGAGTCAAAAACCATAATTGGTGTGATCACAGGGATCTTCCAAAGGCTCGAGAAACCGGTTTATTCCTCAATGTAATACCGTTCTCAGTCAACCAGATCCATTTTTAAAATGTGCCTGCATCTTCTCTTTGAAACGTTAATTAATGTGAATTAAAACTACAATTAGGTTTCAGGATATTATTGCTTTGTCTGTCATTCGTCAATCATCCCTATATTAGGTTTGGATCATGAAGTAAGGAACCATGTCAGTGTAACAATGGCCTGGAAGTACCTATCTTGTATATCGATGGAGAGCTCTGTGAAGCCACAGATAATGAGCCTCGGACATCACTCTAATGCGAACAGTACCAGGGAGGGGGAGAATGAATGATGAATAAGTGCTCCGAGTGCCTCAGTGGCCCACAGGCCTGGTGGAAGGGCAGATTGTGGGTGTCAACAGCTGACAGGATCCGGCGAAATCAAGTGACTCTTTTAATGTGGGGGTCAGGAAGATCACTCCTGTCCCTCCATGTTTAGGAGGTAAATAAATTGCATTTCTTGGTGCAGGAATTCTGAAGGGTCAGTTTCCCCAATACTGGCTGCAATGGTACTGGCTGCCTCATGACAAAGCAGACTTTGTCTGCGGGGTCCTCAAACAGGTAACGGACCCATTGGCAAAAAGTCTAATGTTTTCTTCAGGCATGGGTAAAGGACACCTCATTTGTCCTGACCCAATGTGGCAGGTAGTGCACTTTGAGTTGGAAGTATCCGTGTGTTGCCCGCCCTCGATTTTGGAATAGTGGTAGACCATATCGCACCTGTACCCCGTGACCCACTTCACAAAGACAAACCACAAGTTACTGATAATGAACATTCAGGACACATGAAAATAAAACTCTTTAGAAGAAGACTGACATGGAATTTGGACAGTGGTTGGCTCATTACCGTCTCAATGATTTGGATTTGTTTATTGTCACGTGTACCGAAGTACAGTGAAAAGTATTTTTCTGCGAGCAACTCAACAGATCATTAAGTACATGGGAATAAAAGAAAATACATAATAGGGCAACACAAGGTATACAATGTAACTACATAAGCACCGGTATCGGATGAAGCATACATGGTGTAGTGTTAATGAGGTCAGTCCATAAGAGGGTCATTTAGGAGTCTGGTAACAGTGGGGAAGAAGCTATTTTTGAGTCTGTTCATGCGTGTTCTCAGACTTCTGTATCTCCTGTCCGATGGAAGAAGTTGGAAGAGTGAGTAAGCCGGGTGGGAGGGGTCTTTGATTATGCTGCCCGCTTTCCCCAGGCAGCGGGAGGTGTAGATGGAGTCAATGGATGGGAGGTAGGTTTGTGTGATGGACTGGGCCGGTGTTCACGACTCTCTGAAGTTTCTTGTGGTCCTGGGCCGAGCAGTTGCCCTACCAGGCTGTGATGCAGCCAGATAGTATGCTTTCTATGGTGCATCTGTAAAAGTTGGTAAGGGTTAATGTGGACATGGCGAATTTCCTTAGTTTCCTGAGGAAGTATAGGCGCTGTTGCGCTTTCTTGGTGGTAGCGTCGACGTGGGTGGACCAGGACAGATTTTTGGAGATGTGCACCCCTAGGAATTTGAAACTGCTAACCATCTCCACCTCAGCCCCGTTGATGCTGACAGGGGTATGTACAGTACTTTGCTTCCTGAAGACAAAGACCAGCTCTTTACATAAAATGAACATAAAAGCGTGCTTATACTGTTGAAACTTTTATTTATTTTTACAAGTTGAACATCATCTTAGTACCTAATTCAATATACATTTGCCATGATGCACATGTTTACTAATTGCAACAAACAGGAATTGCTACAGGATTTTCAGAACTTTTCTGTCCATCAACATCAGACTCATTGTTTGCTAGCTGGTTAAGTACAGAAGTAATCATCCAAGGTCAACATTAGTGATCTAGATAATGCAGGGGTGGGCAAACTACGGCCTAGTCTTTATGCGGCCCACCAAGATCAAGTCATTAAAAAAAAATGTTTTTTTTAAATAACATTTTTTTTTTTTAATTTTAAGGTTAATGGGGGGGGGGGGGGGGGGGGGTGTTGGGTTACTGGTATAGGGTGGATACGTTGACTTGAGTAGGGTGATCATTGCTCGGCACAACATGTGTTTCATGTGAAGTTTCTACTTTAAAATATTAATTAATAAAAATTAATTGCTTTTTTTTCTTTAAACTGAGTTACTTTGTTTTTCAAATAAATGTGTTTCATGTAAAGTTTCTACTTTAAAATATTAATTAATAAAAATTAATTGCTTTTTTTTCTTTAAAAACCTTTTATTTTGGCTATTTTAAATATTAATTATTTTACTTAATATACTATGTGGCCCTTTAAAATTGTGAATTTCTGAATGTGGCCCTTGCACGGAAAAGTTTGCCCACCCCTGAGATAATGCAACAACAAAGTGTTTACAGCTAACTGCCATTGTTGATATTTTGAATACCTCCAGTTCCTTAACACTAACCACTAGTAATGTACTTGCGCCTCAAAACAGTTTATGATACAAAAAAAGTGAAGTACAGTGTAAGCAGAAAACAGAGGACTATATATACGCATAAGATTTAACTAAAGTGCATAACCAATATTTCAAAGGAAGATTCCCATCATATTGTCTCAACACTATCCTGGACAACACAACTTTGATTTTGTTCTACATGTGCTGAGATTCAATACACAAGTTTGACTTTGTACCCTGCTTTTCGTGTTTTCTTTAAAACAATGAAAGAAAATACTGTTAAAGAATGGAGACAGTATTGTGGAGTAACAACGACCAATTTGGATTATATTGAATTTGCAGACAATCTTTTCTTTAAAAATTGAATTCTTTTCAGTCTGAAGCATATGCTCCCTTCACAAACACGCGGATAACTAAAGCAGATTATGCTTTTAGTAATTTTGTAACGGGCTGAATTAAGCAAACCATCTGATAAAAAGGGAAAAGGTAAGGCTCTGGGGAATTTGATATTTTAAGACATTGATAGATTGAAATGTACAAAAACACAAAAACAAAAAATAGGCAAGGAGTGCATCACAGGTTCAGTAATGTGTTTATCAAAATATTGCCGGACATTGATTTACAAGTTGATAATTGTGGAATTTATAAACTACTCTGCAAACCTACAGAGCAGCTTATTAACTTTCCCACTATGGGATCTAGAAATACCATAGCTTTCAATTAAATATTGGGTATCCAACAGGAATATAAATAGGCACGCGTATTACACCATTTAGATATGTAAACTATCCCTCGGAAAATCAGCTTTCTGAAATTGGATGCTTGGTCAATAAATTTAATAACTTAAAATATGTAAACAATAAAGGGTGCAATAAATGTAGTTTTTGGCCATCATAAAGTGATTATGAACTTAATATTGGTCGATTTCCAGTCACAGCAGCCATTAAATTGGACAGATCCAGATCAAGCACTTTCAGAATTGAATCCACGGTGGACCGCAACATCGGGGGGGGGCCTTGGGGAATGTGGTCGAGGCCGCCCAGTCAGGGTGATACCTGCATCTTGATCCCTGCAACCTGTGTGAGGTCTGACCCCTAAGGTCACTAAATACTGTACTGCAAATACTGGAAAAAAATACTTCTACTTTTATGGTTGCCTTATTGTGCCTTAACACACGCAGTAACAAACAAATGAAATAATCGAGCAATTGCTGCATTGTAAAGTCTTACGAGATTCCAATGTGGGGCATTTCAAAGGGAAATAAGTTGTTACCAACCTCAAATGCTGAAAAAAAAAGTTTTGTTCATGCTGCAAGATTTCTTTATCTACTGTCTTTACAGTGCTTCTGAGAATGTAATATTCTCTCCCTCTGTGTGCTTTTGTGCTTTACGTCAAATTTGGAACTTAAAATAGTGATTACTGCTGACATAAATCAAGTTTAAAACCGCTTTGGAAAAAGTGTAAAGTTCACATGAAATTGTTTCGTGAATTGAAGGTCAACACCACACGGTGCAGCACTAAATGGATGTAATTGAGCACAGTCAGAGGAAACTGAACAGGGTACCTTTTATAGTGTGCGAAGCAAAACACCAAAAACTAACAACATAATCTCTAGTTTATATTCTAACAGACCTTTGTATTCTACATCATTTATATGTTGACTTAAATAATAGATATTAGACAAATGGTACTATATTCGGCAGTTGTACTTCCCCTTAAGTCAGGTTCCTAATAATTAAATTATGACACAACCTTAATTTACAGTTGTTAAATTCAAAGTATATTCATTCGGACTGCACTGCAGCAACCGTTACCAGGTGCTGCATGAAAGTGTTTGGCATTCTTTACTTTCAGTGCACATTCCTTTATGATGCAGATATTTTAAACATTACTCTAGCAGTGTGTAGTGAATGGGGATGGTAGATCTCTGACCAATGCAAAATCTATATCTTCAGTGTTCCTCAGACGCGCAACAGGAATCCAAGGTTCATACTGCCAGGGATCTGAATGCTCTCCAGCGCTAAAGATGACGGATTGAACGGAAACGTAACTGGAAATATGTGTTTTGCATCCATGAGCAGCTGAGGAGAGTCTTTTCGATTTTGTAAACGCACCTAGAGAGCAGGAAAAGACAATTGGAGGATGATTAACACGGTTTTAAGTGGAGTTACAGATTTAAAACGGTCCCTACACTGGAAATAGGTTTTCGGATCTCTCCAGCTTTTAGCTACATGTGCACAGAATCACTTAACAGTGCAGGGTGACGATATTCAACCCAACGTGTCTGCAACAGAAGTGCTGAGTAGAGGAGAAAAATAAGCAATCCTGCAACATTCACTGTTGTTTCTTGCCCAGAGGGATCATGCAAAATATTAACACTTCCGACACTATTTGCAAAGAAATGTTTCCCTTAAAAGCTTAACACTGGAAATAAACGTTGTAACAAAGAAGATGACAACCCCGTTGGGTTTAAGGAACACGCAGCAGCGTCGCAGAGCAGTTCAAAAACTGCTCGACTGCAACATTTGGCTAAATTACATGGCCAAAATTCTCTGCGCGGAGTCTGCACGTTCTCCCCGTGTTTGCATGGGTTTCCTCCGGGTGCTCCGGTTTCCACCCACAGTCCAAAGACATGCAGGTTAGGTGGATTGGCCATATTAAATTGCCCTTCGTGTCCAAAAAGGGTAGGAGGGGTTATTGGGTTACAGGGATAGGGTGGAAGTGAGGGCTTAAGTGGGTCGGTGCAGACTCGATGGGCCGAATGACCTCCTTCTGCACTGTATGTTCTATGTCTATGTCATATTGTACATTCCCACATTCCTATGGTTCCCAAAATTAAACGTATTGGGCGGGGCTGGGGGTCCCGGCGGGATGGAGTGGCGTGAACCACTCCGGCGTCGGCCTGACCCAAAGGTGCAGAATCCTTCGCACCTTCGGGGCTAGGCCGGCACCGGAGTAGTTGGCGTCCCGCCGGCTGGTGTGGAAGGCCTTTGGCGCCACGCCAGCCGGGGCCGAAGAGACTCCGCCGGCCGGCACAAGTCCGCACATGCGCGGGAGCGTCAGCGGCTGCTGACGTCATCCCCGCGCATGCGCAGAGGGGGGTTCACCTACGCGTCGGCCATCGAGGAGGCTGACACGGCCGACACATAGGAAAAGAGTGCCCCCACGGCACAGGCCCGCCTGCGGATTGGTGGGCCCCGATCGCGGGCCAGGCCACTGTGGGGGCACCCCTGCGGGGCCAGATCACCCTGCGCCCCCCCCCCCCCCGACGATCCCGGAGCCCGCCTGCGCCGCCAGGTCCCGCCGGTAAGGGACCTAGTCTAATCTACGCCGGTGGGACTGGCAAAGAACCAGTGGGACTTCGGCCCATTGTGGGCCGGAGAATCGCCGGGAGGGGGGGGGGCTGCTGCGAGCGGCCACTGACCGGCGCGGCGCAATTCCTGCCCCCGCCGAATCTCCGGTGCCGGAGAATTCGGCGGACGGCAGGGGCGGGATTCACGCCCCCCCCCCCCCCCCCCCCGGCGATTCTCCGACCCGGGGGGGAGGTAGGAGAATCCCACTCAGTAAGTGTCAATGAAGGAGAGAAACGATGAAAGAATCAGAATTGTTATACGGAATTTATTTAATTCATTATATTTAATTCATTATTGTTACATTACTACATGGGCTAAACATCTTTTTTCTGACGAGAAGAATAATTAAGAAAGATCTGAAAGTTTTACCTGAATGGTGCGGATGAATGAGGCAGTTACACGCTCTTCAAATTCATTAACAGGAGTGTACAAGTTTAGAACTTTCACAATCTGATGACAAAGAAAAAAATGTAAATATACTGTTAGAAGCGCTAACTTCACAATTTAGAAGCCTGTTATTGAGTTAAGTTGACGTACCTGGACTGCAACAGAATCAAACAGTACCTGATTATTTTATCACTCCGGCAATAGTCATTCACTGGTGGCCATTCTAATGGTACACCATTCCTAACATGAACCGACTAATCTATGCCTCCGCTCTCCATGTCCTGTCAACTTTCTTTATTTTAAAATCAATTCCAATATGAAGCCAACAAATACATCTTGAGATGTTTTCTTGGATATTTGGACGAATAAAAGGGTCAATATAAACCACCATCAACAAAATGGCCTCAAGGAAGCATTTATTTCCCAACCCTCTATCCCACACCCATGGGTCTAGCTGTGACCTTCAGTGTTTTTCCACAACCATTTTTAATTGCTGCAAGGAGTGGGAAATATTTTTACCTAGAACATCCGGCACTGAAGGCTATCGTACTATGTCAGTCACCACGAGTGTACATTTTCCATAGAAACTTCCACTAGAACTTATTTCCACAGAGGTCTAATAATTTGTCTTAAACTGCAATAAAGTTGTGTTGTCGGACATGTTTCCCCACTGGTGATTTTGCGCTGACAGCCATTGCTGGGTGCAGAGGAACTTTACCATGACAGCATTGACCCATTGAAGAATATGAACAAATGATCATAGATCTGTGAATGAACTAGAAAGCCTTTAGTTGTCTTAGATTATTTGATTTATTTGTATTTTAAAATTCCTTTGCTAATCAGCAGGAGGGGCCTAGTTTCACACTCAGGCCCGTACTGATGCTGGGGAAAGGAGAATTATGCTGTTGACAGCCATCTCGGCTGGAAACGGGCGGCACGGTGGCACAGTGGTTAGCATTGCTGCCTACGGCACTGAGGACCCGGGTTCGAATCCCGGCCCTGGGTCACTGTCTGTGAGGAGTTTGCACGTTCTCCCTGTGTCTGCGTGGGTTTCACCCCCACAACCCAAAGATGTGCAGGTTAGGTGGATTGGCCACATTAAATTGCCCCTTAATTGGAAAAAACGAATTGGATATTCAAAATTTATTAAAAAAAAGAAAAAAAAAAAATCTCTGCTGGAAACGTCCTTGTGAGGAGCAGATTGAATTCAGCTCTGATGCCCTGGCCAAACAGACAGTAGAATATTTGCCGTCGAGACTGGGACATGAATAATGGTCAAGGTTCCAGAGAATGATCAATGTCCGATTGAAATAAATATAAATATTTATCCCAACTCTTTGCCTTCTGCCAGTTAACCAGACTTCTATCCAAGCTAATAAGTTACCCGGAATCCCATGTGATCTTGTGTATAAATTTTTGTGCGGGAACCTATCTAACTCCTTCTGGCAGTCCAGATATACTACATCTACAGGATCCCCAATATCCACTTGGCTTGATACATCTTCGAAAAACTCTAGAAAATCAGTCAATCACCATGCGCACTCTGGTGGATTGAGTTTTGACCGTCTACATGTCCTGTTATTACTTCCTTAATAATGGATTCTAACAATTTCCAAATGGCAGATATTAAACTAACCGGTCTATAGATTCGTACTTTCTGCCTCCCTCCCTTTTAGAATAAGGATATTACATCAAAATTTTTCCAATCCACTGGTGCCTTTCCCGTATCCTGAGAATTTTATAATATTATAACCAACGCATCCACAATCTGGAAAGGTGCGCTGTTAGGTAATTTGGACATTTTAAGTTCTCCCTCTGTGTACCCGGGTAGGCTCCGGAATGTGGCGATAGGGGCTTTTCACTGTGGCTTCATTGTAGTGTCAATGTAAGCCTACTTGTGACAATGAAGATTATTATTAGAAGATTATTGATACAAGTGATATTGATATGGAATTGAAAAACAAAGGAGGACATATGACAGGAAAAATGGAAAAATATAATCATTCAAAATTGTTATTTATGACTCGCACCGACACACCATTTATTTTTGCAGCATACCTGAGCTGTGGTAAGAGCATTGCACATTGAGCAAATGGCTTCTGCATCCTCATCCGTCTTCTTTTTCACCTGCAGTAGCTGTGCAGCCTGAATTAAAGGCTCTAGAGTTTCTTTTGCACCACTAGTCTGCAGATTCTTGTCCCGCAGCCACTCCTCAAGTTGGCTCACATTGTACCTGAAGAAGAGAGAACAAAATCAGGTTAGATTGGTCACCAATGCAGATGGCACATTACCAAAAGAATGCATTTGAAATTAGGACACCGTTTCTAAACAGGTTGTTCAAAAATAGCTCAAGAGGCCTAAACTGACAGCAACATTAAATTGGAGTTAACACATGGATTCTCTTGCGTGGAGGAGGGGCAGGGAGGAGACGGGGGGGGGGGGGGGGGGGGGGGGGGGGTCATTTAATAATATAGTAATAATAATCACTTATTGTCACAAGTAGGCTTCAATTAAGTTACTGTGAAAAGCCCCTAGTCGCCACATTCCGGTGCCTGTTCGGGGAGGCTGGTACAGGAAGATCCATTGCCAAGAATACGCACTGACAAACCTTGGAATAGTGATTGACGGGAAGAATTAAATCACCACTTAAACATTGAATTTGCATCCAGAATTCCAAATTCAAGTTTGCACTAATTGGTAGTTTAAAAAAAACATGTTGTGTTAAAAAAAATATACTTTAAGAAAAAGTGCTTGAATTAGTTTTTGGTCTGTTGGAAACGCTTGTTGGAAAGTTATTTGTAGTTTCAGCTAATAGCCGAATAGATGTTGAAGAGAATGATACTCCTTAACAACAAAGGACGTGGCACTCTTCACCTGCTGCCTAAGCATGTTCATTATACAGCTTTGGTCTAAGTATCAATGTTCTGTGCATTCTGTTCAATATTTTCCACAATAATGATATAATTACTAAAAGCGTTTAAATTTCAATCGCAATCCAACCAACTTTAAAATTAATTGCTTATGCATTTTGTCTGTGAGGCCTTTTCATAGGATATCCAGATTTCTGTGGATCTGCAGTCACATGTTGGCCAGACCAGGTAGGATTTTCACCCTAAAGGTCATTCGTGAACCAGATGGAATTTTCGTTGGACTTTTAAATCCAGATTTTTATTGAACTCAAACTTTCACCATCCGCCACGGTGGGATTCGAATTCGGGTCCGCAGAGCGTTACCCTGGGTCTCTGGATTGCTAGTCCAATGACAACAACGTGACACCATTGCCTCTCCCCAGGCAATGGACTGCATTTCTAATAATAAATGATAACGTTGCCTAAAGGCCATGGGTTTTCTATGTAACAAGATGTCTGTTGGATCACTTACCTGATCTGCATTCCTTTGCTCCATGAACACATGTCCTTGCGAAGAAGCAAGTTGTTGAGTGTGACAGAGCCAATGATATAGAACATCTGTTTGACGATTTGTTTGATGAGCTCTGGATCCATGCCATGCTGGCACATGATGGAATGGAAATTATTCAACTGCCGAACAATGGAATCTAGGGTGTAGGTTCCTTCATCTGCAATGCTGGAAGTCCTCTTCCGAAGGCCTGTGGGCTTTAGCCCAGATACTCCCTGAATAGTTTCGTGCTCCAACATACCTGAAACTATTTCAGAAAGTTGGTAATATTAGTTAATTCAATTTTTCTTTGGAGCAACAAATTTTTTTTTTTTTAAAATAATTTTTATTGAGAAATTTTGATTTTATACAACAATAACGCACCTTAGTAAAATACCGAAAATAACAATAATATTAACAATCATATACATTCGCCCCATCCCCATGAACAACCCAGCATTTTAACAACAACGCAAATTAACACACTATAAAGTTACAGAATAAACACTACAATAATGCACCCCCCCCCCGGGTTGCTGCTGCTATTGACCCAGTTACCTATCTCTGAGCCAGGAAGTCCAGAAAAGGCTGCCATCGTTTATAGAACCCTTGTATTGATCCTCTCAGGGCAAATTTGACCTTTTCCAATTTTATAAATCCCGCCATGTCACTGATCCAGGTCTCCACGCTTGGGGGCCTTGCATCCTTCCATTGTAACAGAATCCTTCGACGGGCTACTAGGGATGCAAAGGCCAGGACACCGGCCTCTTTCGCCTCCTGCACTCCCGGCTCCACCCCAACCCCAAAAATTGCGAGTCCCCACCCTGGTTTGACCCTGGATCCAACCACCCTCGACACCATCCCCGCCACCCCCTTCCAGAATTCTTCCAGTGCTGGGCATGCCCAGAACATATGGGCGTGGTTCGCAGGACTCCCCGAACATCTGGTGCACCTGTCCTCACCCCCGAAGAACCTACTCATCCTAGTCCCGGACATGTGGGCCCGGTGCAGCACCTTAAATTGGATGAGACTAAGCCTCGCACATGAGGAGGAAGAGTTGACTCTCTCCAAGGCCTCCGCCAAAGTCCCGTCCTCTATCTGCTCCCCGAGTTCCTCCTCCCATTTAGCCTTCAGCTCCTCCACTGACGACTCCTCCACCTCCTGCATTACCCACATCCCCGAAAGTACTCTGTCCATCGTCCCCTGCGAGGGCAGCAAAGGGAATCCCTCTACCTGTCGCCTAGCAAACGCCTTTACCTGCAGGTATCTGAACATGTTCCCCTGGGGAAGGCCAAATTTATCTTCCAGTTCCCCCAGGCCCGCAAACCTCCCGCCAATAAACAGGTCCCTCAATTTGCTGATGCCCGCCCTTTGCCATCCCCTGAATCCCCCATCCGTGTTCCCCGGGATGAACCGATGGTTGCCACCCAGTGGAGCCTCCATCGAGCCCCCGTTTCCCCCCGATGCCGTCTCCACTGTCCCCAGATTCATAGGGTCGCCGCCACCACCGGGCTCGTGGTAAACCTCTTAGGGGAGAGCGGCAACGGTGCTGTTACCATGGCACCCAGGCTCGTACCTCTACATGACGCCATCTCCATTCTTTTCCACGCCGCCCCTCCCCCCTCCATCACCCATTTACGCACCATTGACACATTGGCTGCCCAATAGTACCCCAGAAGGTTGGGCAGCGCCAGCCCGCCTCTATCCCTTCCTCGCTCCAGGAACACCCTCCTCACTCTCGGAGTCCCATGTGCCCACACAAAGCTCAGAATACTGCCGGTCACTCTCCTAAAGAAGGCCCTGGGGATAAATATGGGCAGGCACTGAAAAAGGAACAAGAACCTCGGAAGCACTGTCATTTTGACGGACTGCACCCTCCCCGCCAACGACAATGGCAGCATGTCCCACCTCCTGAACTCCTCCTCCATCTGATCTACCAGTCTGGTAAAGTTATGCTTGTGGAGAGTCCCCCAGTCCCTGGCCACTTGCACCCCCAGGTACCTAAAGCTCTCCCCTGCCCGCCTAAGCGGGAGCCTACCAATTCCTTCCTCCTGGTCTCCAGGGTGCACCACAAACACCTCGCTCTTGCCTAAGTTTAATTTATAACCTGAGAAGGTCCCAAACTCGGCTAGTAACTCCATCACTCCCGGCATCCCTCCCACCGGGTCCGCCACATACAGTAATAGGTCGTCGGCATACAACGACACCCTATGTTCCTCTCCACCTCGCACCAAGCCTCTCCACCTCTCTGAATCTCTCAATGCCATCGCCAGCGGCTCGATTGCCAGTGCAAACAACAAGGGGGACAAGGGGCACTTTGGAGCAACAATAGCAGTCCTTTGTGGCAAAAGAAAAACCTGATAGCTTTCATGTACATTTAATTTCCAAGCACAACTTTATGCACCTCTTGCCTTTCTGTAATATTTGTGAAGAATGTAGGTATTTCAGATAATTTGTATTGTATTTATTTGGTGCAGTAAGGGATTCTCCACCCCGGCAGCCGGCCAATGGGGTTTCCCATTGTGGGCACCCCCAAGCCATTGGGAAATCAGCGGGCGTGAGTGTGCTGCCAGCCAAATGGATGATCCCACTGACGGAGAATCCAGCCCATTGTGTTTAGTTTAGTAAGATGATGTAGTTAACGGGAGGAGCTAGGGGCTGAAGCAGTGAGGTGTTGAGCTTCAGTTTCTGAAAACAAACATACATTGGGGGTGTGAACAGACAAACAGCTTTTTGCCTAATGCTGGCAAGTTAAACCAGAGTTTGACACAGGCAGGAATCTGCAAGCTGATTCCTGAAAGATCCCTCTTTCACAGCGGTTTATCCAAGACATCTATTTACAGCAAGTATTCTTGGGTTGGCTAACTGTATTTACAAGTGGATTTTGACCTGAGCTGGGTTTTGAGTGGAGATAAAAGAGAGCAGTTAGGAATTAGTGTTTCATTGTCATTGTTAAGCATAGTTTAACGGGTAATTGTAAGCCGTTATTTTAATCCTGTGTTAGTAATAGAGTTTGTTTTAATATACCATATCCCTATGCATGCATGGAATCACTCCTGGAGCGAAGTATCCTTTCCTCACAATCTTGCAAATTAAATTAAATATCGTGGTTTGTGTCTGGTATCCTAGCAACTGTTGGGGTCTGGTCCAGGATCACAATATATTGTCACCTGTATCTCTGTTATCCACTTATTTTCCTACACTTCCCTACAACCAGGATAAAACACGTATCCAACTTCATCAGCAGCCCTGAGCTTATCACATTACATGTTCAACATTAAAGCAGCTCCTGCACATGCTGGTGGGATCCATGAAACACAAATAAAAATCAGAATTGTTACATTGCAGAAGGAGGCCATTTGGCCCATCGTATCTGCACCAGCTCTCCAAATGAGCAATTTATTTAGTGCCATTCTCCCACCTTCACCCCATTTCCCTGCACATGGCTTCTTTTAAAATGAGAAACACAACAATGTACTTCCACACCCAGCCTCAAAAGCACGGAGGGCAACCACAGGCATCCATTAAACAACATTCAGGATGGTATTTTGCAGCCAGAATAGTTTCAGAAAGGTCATTACAGGGGCCTTATCGTTGTGTGCAACTTTACTTTGGAGATTTGTCCTAGGCATATCAGAACATAACAATGGGAATAAAAGAACTCTCCCAAAATAGATACACTTAGAAAGCACAGAGAGATCACCCCCACCTCAGAGGTTCAACAGAGGGCAAAACCAGTCGACGTGATTTATTTAGATTTCCACCTTTGACAAGGTGACGCATTTGAGACTGTTAAATAAGTTAAGAGCCTATGGTGTTAAGGGTAAGATCCTGGCACGGATAGAGGATTGGCTGACTGACGGAAGGCAGAGAGTGGGGATAAAGGGATATTTTTCAGGATGGCAGCCGGTGACTAGTAGTGTGCCTCAGGGGTCTGTGCTGGGACCACAACTTTTCACAATATACATTAATGATCTGGAAGAAGGAACTGAAGGCACTGTTGCTAAGTTTGCAGATTATACAAAGATCTGTAGAGGGGCAGGTAGTCTTGAGGAAGCAAGGGGGCTGCAGAAGGATTTGGGCAAGCTAGGAAGGTGGGCAAAGAAGTGGCAAATGAAATACAATGTGGAAAAGTGTGAGGTTATGCACTTTGGAAGGAGGAATTTAGGTATAGACTATTTTCTAAATGGGGAAATGCTGAGGAAATCAGAAGCACAAATGGACTTGGGAGTCCTTGTTCATGATTCTCTTAAGGTTAACGTGCAGGTTCAGTCGGCAGTTAAGAAGGCAAATGCAATGTTAACATTCATGTTAAGAGGGCTAGAATACAAGACCAGGGATGTACTTTTGTTTAAGGCTCTTCGCAGGCCCCATTTGGAGTATTGTGAGCAGTTCTGGGTCCAGTATCTAAGGAAGGATGTGCTGGCCTTGGAAAGGCTCCAGAGGAGGTTCACAAGAATGATCCCTGGACTGAAGGGCTTGTCATATGAGGAACGTTTGAGAACTCTGGGTCTGTACTCGTTGGAGTTTAGAAGGATGAGGGGGGAACTTACTGAAACTTACAGGATACTGCAAGGCCTGGATAGAGTGGACGTGGAGAGGATGTTTCCACTTGTAGGAAAAACTAGAACCAGAAGACACCATCTCAGACTAAAGGGACAATCCTTTAAAACAGAGATGAGGAGGAATTTCTTCAGCCAGAGGGTGGTGAATCTGTGGTTCTTTTTGCCGCAGAAGGCTTTGGAGCCGCACATCTCTATCTTTAAGACAGAGATAGATAGGTTCTTGATTAATAAGGGGATCAGTGGTTATGGGGAGAAGGGGGTTGAGAAAAATATCAGCCATGATTGAATGGCGGAGCAGACTCGATGGGCCGAGTGGCCTAATTCTGCTCCTATGTCCTATGGTCTTATGGTCTTAAAAATAGCCACTATCTCAAGCGATTTCTGTCTGGAATAATTAAAGGAAGCTTCAAATAGAATAAAACAGGACTCATTTTTTAAAAGCTTGTTATTCTAATAGTGCAGAAGGGGGCAATTCGTCCCATCGAGTCTATACTGGCCCCTGAAAAAGCGCGCTACCTACGCCCACCCTATCCCCGTAATGCAGCAATCCCAGCTAACCACCTAGACAGGTGAATTCAACTGATTCTTAATTTTATAGTGAACACCTATGAACTCAAAGACTGTGACGAGTGACCACGAGCTTCCCGCTGACTGTAAAAGGTTTCTATAAATATGTAAAAGGAAAAATATCGATATAAACTAATGTAGGCCCTAAACAATCAGAAACGGGAGAATTCATAACAGGGATCAAAGAAATGGCTGAGGAACTAAATTCATACTTTGCTTCTGTCTTCACAAAGGAAGACATGAATAACAGAGGAAGACATGAATAATGGACCAGAAGTTCTGAGAAGCACAAGTTTCAGTGAGGAGCTGAAGGATATTAGTATTAGTAAAGAAATGGTTTTGGGGAAATTAATGGGATTGTAGGTGGACAAATCTCCAGGGTCTGATAGTCTTCATCTCAGAGTACTTAAGGAAGTGGCCCTAGAAATAGTAGATGCATTGGTGGTCATTTTCCAACATTCTTTGGATTCTTCGAATGGTTCCTACAGATTGGAGGGTAGCGAATGTAACCCTGCCACTCAAAAAGAGAGGTGGATAGAAAAGAGAGAACTATAGACCAGTGAGCCTAATGTGGGTAGTAGGGAAGTTACTGGAGTTCATTATCAAGGATTTCATAGCACAGCATTTGGAAAGCAGTGGTGTAATCAGGTAAAGTCAGCGTGGATTTACAAAAGGAAAATCATGCTTGACAAATCTACTAGAATTCTTTGACGATGTAACCATAGAATTGACCAGGAAGAACTGGTGGATGTGGTTTATTTAGACTTTCAGAAGGCTTTCGACAAGGTTTCATGTAGTAGATTAATATGTAAAGTTAAAGCGCATGGGATTATTGTAGTGTCTTGAGATGGATAGAAAGCTGGTTAGCAGGCAGGAAGCCGAAATTTGGAATGAATGGGTCTTTTCTGATTGGCAGGCAATGACTAGTGGGATGCCGCAGGGATCTGTGCTAGGACCCCAACTGTTCATGTTATATATTAATGATTTGTACGAGGGAACTAAATGTATTGTCTCCAAATTTGCAGATGATACAAAACTGGGTGGGAGGGTGAGCTGTGAGGAGGATGTCGACATGCTTCAGTGTGATTTGGACAGGCTGAGTGAGTGGGAACATGCATGGCAGATGCAGTATAATGTGGATAAATGTGAGGTTATCCGCTTCGGTAGCAAAAATAGGAAGGCAGATTATTATTTGAATGTGTGTAAATTGAGAGAGGTGGATACTCAGAGAGACCGTGGTGTCTTTGTGCATCAGTCGCTGAAAGTAAGCGCGTAGGTACAGCAGGCAGTAAAGAAGGCAAATGGTATGTTGGCCTTCATAACAAGAGGATTTGAGTAAAGGAATAGAGATGTTTTACTGCAATTGTATAGGATATTGAATTGATGAGACCATACCTAGAGTATTGGGTGCAGTTTTGAAGTCCTTATCTGAGGAAGGATGTTCTTGCTATGAAAGGAGTGCAACATAGGTTTATCAGACTGGTTCCTGGGATGGCGTGGCCGTCATATGGGGAGAGACTAAATCGGTTAGGATTATATCCATTGGAGTTTAGAAGAGTGAGAGGGGATCTCATTGAAACGTACAACATTCTAACAGGATTAGACAGGGTAGATTCAGAAAGAATGTTCCCGATCGTGGGGGAGTCCAGAACCAGGGGTCATAATTGGAGGATAAGGAGTAAATCTTTTAGGACTGAGGTGAGGAGAAACTCCTTCACCCAGAGAGTGGTGAATCTGTGGAATTCACTACCACAAAATGTAGCTGAAGCCAAAAGGTTGTGTAATTTCAAGAAGGAATTAGGTACAACTCTCGAGGCGAAAGGGAACAAGGGATATTGGGGGGGGGGGGGGGGGGGGGGGGGGAAGGTGGGATCAGGGTATTGAACTTAATGATCATAATGAATGGTGGAATCAAGCTCGAAGGGCTGAATGGCCTCCTCCTGCTTCTATTTGCTATGCGTGTTTCTATGTTCTTTCGGTTTAATAATGTGGGAAAATTGAAATTTAGTTGTTCGAATCCAATGAAAAGGTTTGTTGTGTATTCACTGGTTTGATATATATTTTCCATATGTCAGAGCAATGCAGAGATTACACCAGTTTAAGTATGCAACAGGCTTATTTGCAAGAATTTTAAAATAAATCTGGGGTCACCAAATGTCTGCACTCATATTTACAGCTCAAATTCTAGTGGCCTCCCTAGCTCGGAATCATCACCCAGGTTTAATCAATCGAGCACAGTGAGCATAATTAGTTATCAGAATCACAATCAAACACAGATCAATTGACCACTACAATGCTCAGTAGCTAATTGGGTTTGCAACTGACAAATAAATGTATCTTCGGGGCAGCACGGTGGCGCACTAGTTAGCACTGTAGCCTCACGGTGCCGAGGTCCCAGGCTCGATCCCGGCTCTGGGTCACCGTCTGCGTGGAGTTTGCACATTCTCCCAGTGTTGCATGAGTTTCACCCCCACAACCCAAAGATGTGCAAGCTAGGTGGATTGGCCATGCTAAATTGCCCCTTAATTGAAAAAAATGAATTGAGTACTCTAAATTTTTTTTAAAAGTATCTTCAATGTTAAAATACTGCAGTCTTTTAAAAAAAAAGTGGTTTTGTACTGCTGTTGGAATTTAAAAGACTTCCTCTCTCTCCCTCCAACTTCCTGCCAGCAGGATCTTGGATCCCTTGTTTTAGGCTGTTCTTTAATCCCAGATAACAATTTTTTATGCGACCATAGGAACTCTTCTGGCAATACTGGAATTTATCACCCAAAAGTAATGTTTCCACTGTCAAAGGGTATTAGTGCCTCCCATATCACATCAAAATGGAACATTTTCTTATTTGACATCTAATAAATCAAAGCGTTAGCCTCAAGTGGATTTAGTCAGGTCCAATTCTTCCTCCTTTCAATCAAAAGCAATCTCCTTCAGCGGAATTCTCCTACCCCCACCGAGTCGGGGAATCCCCGGGGGGCGGCGCGAATCCAGACCCACCGCCCCGACGCCGGCTGCCATATTATCCGGTGCCTCCTTTCGGGTGGGGGCGGGATTCCCGCCACGCCGGTCGGGGGCCTTTGGCAACAGGCCCCCCCCTGGCAATTCTCTGGGCCAGTCCCTCCGGCGTGGGCTAGACATGGTCCCACATGGTGGGACCTGGCAGGTAAGTCAGCGGGGGCGGTACTCGGGGATCTGACCCCGGGAGGGGCCACCACGGTGGCCTGGCCCGCAATCGGGGCACACTGATCTGCGTGCGGGCCTGTGCCATGGGGGCACTTCTTCCTTCCACACCGGCCCCTGTCGGGCTCCGCCATGGCCGGCGCAGAGAAGAGAACCCCGGCGCATGCGGCAAAATACGCCGGCCAGTCTGCGCATGCGCGTAACCACACTGGTGGTTCCGTGCATGCGCGAGATCACGCCGGCCCTTCGGCACATGCGCAAACTCGCGCAGTCCCTTCGCTGCCAGGTGGAGCGGCGCCAACCCTTCCAGCGTTCACCTATGTCCGAATTCCGCACTTTCGGGGGCTGTTGACGCCGGAGTGGTTCACGCCGGTTTTTCTGCCGGAAAGGAGAATCCCGCCCCTTATTTCTCAAAAAACCTGAGGTTCAGCAAATTCCTGATTTTACAAGTCTGAGGCAATGTTTGTTCTTAATACCGAATTTATCTTCTGAAAGCTATTATTTGCACATGCTTACCGATCATTGGCTGTAGGACACTTTCCATGACCTTGGTGAGCTGTTGATATATCTGAATCGCCAGGTCACTTATCACCTGCCTGTATTCAGCAAGGTCAAAGTTTCTCAAGCAATGATCATTCTGCCGAGGAGTGTTGTGCTTCATGAATGCCTAAAAACATGCACAAAACAAAAGCTTGTAATGAGTCACGAAAGCCATTCCTACAGATGATTTACTCTTTAGCTTGGTAGCCGAGTAACACACTGAAGCAAAAAAAAAACTTTTCGCGAGCAACACCAAGGGAATAGTCGAACAAGCATCTGACTACTTTTGATGCCAGTATTAGTTTAAAACTCTATGGGATCTAGTTTCCATTGGTAGGACTAATGTGTGTAAAATTCCTGTGTGTGTTACATTTAAATGAATTAATGACTGACTGGACAGACCTAAATTCCATGGCGAGTTTGAAAACGTGTGTAGCAGGGGGAATCTTTCCCGGGGGAAACACTCAGGGAGTCAGGTAGTAGTGGCGACGTTGAAAATCTGAAGGCAGTTGCACCAACACTTTAGACTGGGGGCGAGGTCAATGGAAACGCCAATTCGGGGAAATCACAGATTTGAGACATGGACGTGGGATGGGAGTTTTCGCAGATGGGAGGAGAAGGGAGTCAGGGCATTAAAGATTTTGTTTCTAGGGGGCTGGTTTGCAGGATTGCAGGAGCTGGGGGCAAAATATGGGTTGGGGCAGGGGGAAATGTTTAGGTGCATGCAGGTCCAAGATTTCGCTAAGAGCCACACTGTTGGCGAGGTGCTGACGACAGCGGGTATGGAGAAGGGGGTGGTGTCGACAATTTATGGGGCAATTCTGGGAGAAGAGAAGGCACCGCTAGAGGGGATTAATGCAAAGTGGGATGAGCAGTTGGGAGAGAGCATGGAGGAAGGATTATGGTGTGAGGTGCTCTGGAGGGTATATGCTTCAACTTTGTGCGCGAGGTTGGGGCTGATACAGCTAAAGGTAGTGTATAGGGCGCACCTCACAAAGGTGAGGATGAGCCGACTCTTTGATGGGGTTGAGGATATTTGTGAATGTTGTGGGCGGCGGGGGGGGGGGGGGGGGGGGGGGGGGGGGGTTGGCGCAAACCAGGTTCATATGTTTTGGTCCTGTCCAAAGCTGGAGGGCTATTGGAGGAGGTGTACAGGGTAATTTTGAAGGCGGTGCATGTGAGGCTTGAGCCGGGTCCCCTGGAGGCCACATTTGGGGTATCGGATCGGCCAGTGTTGGAAGCGGAGGTGGATGTTATGGCCATCGCCTCGCTGATCGCCCGAAGGCGGATCCTGTTGGGGTAGAGGTCAGTTTTGGGGGGCGTGCCGGAGTTCTTAACACTCAAGAAGGTGAAGTTTGAGTTGAGGGGAAGGATGGGAGGGTTCTACAATTCATGGGCTTTGTTTATTATGCACTTTCAAGAATTGGATGACATCGAACATTGGGGGGGGGGGGACTGAGGGGGTGGGAAGGGGGATGTTGGACTGTGTATGTTGTTGGTGACTATGTATGGGTTTATTGTTTGTATTTAAAATGTTGAGGCTTGTTTGGGGGTTGATGGGGGTGGGGGTGGGGGGAGGAATTGTTGGCCAGGGGATTGACATTATATTTGCTACCGTGGATTGTTTGTTGGTGGGTGTAAATTTGGATGAAATGTGAAAAAGGAGAATAAAAATATTGATTCAAAAAAAAAAAGAGGGGGAAATCTGGATCTACGTAGAAGGTTTTGTCTCCAAGAATATTCTAAAGCAGGGAGCTGAAAGGTGTGTGCTAATTGTTAGCATGTTAATGCTAGGTTGAATGTAATCTGATCAGAATTTGAATCTATATAGTTAACCAGGAATTAAGAACAAATTCTTCAATCACCAGCATTTAAATAAAACGTCACATCCATTTATCCCACAGCCTGTGCTCATACTTGATGGGCTTTCCTGCTTGCTCTTTCACAACTCAATTCACTCAGGATCGAGAGAGCTTCAAAACTGTCTCTACATCTACACAACAAAGCTTGGGAAATTGCAAATTGAAGATTTGCTCCTGTGGCACTGTGCACATCTTTTTTGTGCTATCTTTTAAGGGCAACACGTCAGCAATGGTCAGTACTGCTGCCTCTCAGTGCCAGCTAGGGGCCTGGGTTCGATTCCTGCCTTGGGTGACTGTGTGGGGCTTGCACGTTCTCCCCGTCTGTGTGTGGGTTTCCTCCGGATTCTCCGGTTTCCCCCACAGTCCAAAGATGTGTAGGCAAGGTGGATTGGCCATGCCAAATTGACCCTTAAGTGTTCCAACGGTTAGTTGGCAGAGGGTCGGTGCAGACTCGAAGGGCCGAATGGCCTCCTTCTGCACTGCAGGGATTCTATGATTTTAACTATGTAAAAACCGGCATATTCTGTGCAGTTGTGATGAGGACAGGTAAACGTTAAGCTACAAAAGGATGACAGCAATGAGACATGTTTACAAGATAACATTTGGATGACAGACTGTACAAAATCACACTTGTACCTCTTCTCCACTGTATTGCTTGAGACAATGCAAGAAGCGACAGGTGTTGGACAACCAGAATGATACAGTTTCAAAGTCATCACTTCGTTTCTGCAAGAAAGGAGAGTTGGGAGAAAGCAAGACCATCAGAAAAACAAGTCGAAAGTCTGTGTTAAGAGAACCATTCTCGCCTGAAAACAGCACAGATATGCCAAGCCCCGAGTTTGCATATTGGACATCCGCTCACGACAGTTCTAGCAAAACATCACAAGGGTTTGAAAAGCCACATAATCTGCACAGGTATCCTAATTATTGAGTGAAACTGGTCTTATGACTCACTTCATGACATACAGAAGTATTGTCCTTCAAGATAATTATTGTGTAAGTAATGTCTTAAATGCTTTCACTAAATACACCACTCCTTTAATACTCCAGAAACAAGGAGAACTCTATTAAAATCTGAGGAGTATCAGAGGATTAAAATTCAGCATTCATGGCATATCTGAAGAAAAATTTCCAAAGCTCACAGTGTGAACCTTCCATTATAAACAGGCAGATAGATACTCAAATAAAATATAATCTCACACTTAAAAGCTATTTTTATGTTTTAATGTTCCAACAGTTGACCCTATTGCTCAAGGATGACCACAGATATAAGTCAGTTCACCGCTATCATTACTACAACACTTCAGTATTCTGCAGTGATTGGAACCAGGCACCTCATACGGCAAAATTCAGTACTGTCAGTGCTGATTCGCGACAGAAGTTATTTTGGGATCAATTGGGGAGCATGGAGTGAGGCACTGCGTAGGGTAAATGGGACCACCTCTTGTGCAAGGATGAGCCTGATATAGTTTAAGGTGGTGCATAGGGTGCATATGACTCGAGCGAGAATGAGTGGGTTCTTTCAGGGGGTTGCAGATGAGTGTGAGAGGTGTGGGCGGGGGCCAGCGAATCACGCGCAAATGTTTTGGTGTTGCGAAAAATTGGCAAGATTCTGCGCGGGAGTGTTCGCGGTCTTAGCCAGGATAGTGGAGGATACGGTGGACCTGGACCCTTTGGTGGCGATATTTGAAGTTTCAGAGAAGCCGGAGCTCATGGAGAGGAGGAAGGCCGATATTTTGGCCTTCGCCTCTCTGATTGCACGGCGGCGAATTTTGCTGGAGTGGCGGTCGGCATCGTGGTGTGGTTGGATGACCTGTACGACTTCCTGCGATTAGAGAAGATAAAGTATATGTTAAGGGGCTCTTCAGGGGGGTTTGAGGAAAGGTGAGGGATGTTTGTGACCGTCTTTGAGGGGCTGTTCGTCGTGGGGGAGGAGGGGGTGAAAAAAGAGAGGAAAAATCTGAACAGGCTGTATAGTTGATTGTAGGGAAGTATGTTTCCCGGGTGTTTGTTCGCTGTAACCTGTTTTGATACATGTTTATAATAAAATACATTTTAAAAAAAAGAAGTTATTTTGGGAATACTCTCTCAGCAGGTCACACTGGTAATTTTAGAACTGGTGTCTCACAAAACACCTAAAATAACTGCTTGCCAACAGCGTTCTGCTAAAACTAAGATTTTGTGATTTATTGCTGAGTTCAGTGGACTAGGGGTGAAGAAAAGTTTCGGCTAAACTTACATTTCCCACATTGGCATCAGACAGTTTAGCTTTTCTCCTGAATTGAATATTTAATGATGGTTGACAAGTCTCCCTCTTTTTAGAGCTCTTCATTTACAATCCCAAACTCCAGCATCGACAATCTTTTTTGGTCAGCTGGCAAGAGTACATCGGTAAAATGACTGATCTGATTTTGGTGCATTCGTAATCGAAAATATGTAAGGCGTTCACCTATATTTTGTAGCTGTGTAGATATTTCATCCCAGGCCACTGACACAGCTCCAGTAATTTCTGGAAAAGCACGGTGGTACAGTGGTTGGCACTGTTACCTCACAGCACCAGGGACCTGGATTCGATTCTGACCTTAGCTGACTGTCTGTGTGGAGTTTGTATGTTCTCCTCATGCCTGCGTGGGTTTTACTCTCACGGTCCAAAGATGGGCAGGTTAGGTAGATTGGCCATGCTAAATTGCCCTTAGTGTCCAAAGACGTCCAATGAAAGATTTTCAATTCCAGGGCATACAAGGCTATGGGCCAAGTGCTGGAAAATGGGATTAGAATAGTTAGGTGGTTGTTTTTCACTGGCACAGACGCAATGGGCCAAAGGGCCTTTTCTATGCTGTATGACTCTATGACTATGACTCCATGTGCATGTTAAGTTGGGTTGCGGGGATAGGGCTGGGGAGTGGGCCTAGGTAGGGTGCTCTTTCAGAGGATCGGTGCGGACTCGATGGGTTGAACGGCCTCCTTCAGCACTGTACGGATTCTATGGATGGCGTTTTCATAGAACATACAGTGCAGAAGGAGGCCATTTGGCCCATCGAGTCTGCGCCAACCCACTTAAGCTATCACTTCTACCCTATCCTCATAACCCAATAACCCTTCCAAACCTTTTTGGTCACTAAGAGCAATTTATCATGGCCAATCCACCTAACCTTCACGTATTTGGGCTGTAGGAGGAAACAGGAGCACCCGGAGGAAACCCACGCAGACACGGGGAGAACGTGCAGACTCCGCACAGACAGTGACCCAGCAGGGAATCGAACCTGGGACCCTGGCAATGTGAAGCCACAGTGCTATCCACTTGTGCTACCGTGCTGCTCCTAAGAGGAAAGGTTCCACCGAGATTTAAACTCGGATCGCTGGATTCAGAGCCCAGAGTGCTCACCATTACACCATGGAACCGTTTTGTTTTCAGAACATAACTTAGCAAAGCTTCAGCTCTGTTTACCCAGAGCCGGAGAATTGTGCTGTTTCTAAGGGGCAATTCTCAGCGTAAACTGCATACTATAGAGCAGACATACAGTAAACACTGGATGGCTCAAATCTTAGGAGAGCGACATTGAAATGTGGGCTAAGCAGAGCTTCGAGGAGGCCCAATTTGCCACAAATGCGTCTGTAAGTAACCCAATATGCCTACAAACCCAACATGAAATTTGAATTTGAAATGCTACATATTGAATAATTCTAAAACTCATTACTTCCCGTTTTTCAGAGTCAAATGGCAAATAAAAAAACACACAGAAAAAGACACTAAAAGAGTAAAAACCTTTACATCATTTATTCAGTTTACCATGGACAAAAAGGCTAGGATTTGGCATTAGAAAAACTGTCTTAAGGGGCGTCATGTGGCACAGTGGTTAGCACTAGGACTGCGGCACTGAGGACCCGGGTTCGAATCCTGGCCCTGGGTCACTGTCCGCGTGGAGTTTGCACATTCTCCCCATATCTGTGTGGCTTTCACCCCCACAACCTAAAGATGTGCCGGTTAGGTGGATTGGCCACGCTATATTGCCCATTAATTGGAAAATAAATAATTGGGTACTCTAAATTTATCCCCCAAAAAAAAGAAAAGCTGTCTTCTTTTTCAGCTCAGCATGCTGTTTTCGGAGTGCACAGTACAGTTGGCCAATGTCGTCAAAACAGGCAAACATGTTTCGTGCAGCAGTGTGAAATCGCAGAGTATCGCTGCAGCCTTCGTGGCATTGGTCAGGACGAGTGTGCAAGTATTCATTGGAATCTTTAGCATCACTGGTATCCTGGGCTAAAGGATATACCACATCTGTGTGGCATAATCCGTTAGCTCTACCATTGTATGGCACCATCCACCTCTGCATAAGTCTCCATGGTTGCCTCTGTCAGAATCCCCATACTGGTCTCGCGCAAGCGAGCAAAAAATAACTCATCGTCCGATTTCACATCACTCTTCTCCTCCTCGTTCTCATCCCGGGCAGCCATAACCTGCTCGAGTCCAGCGTGGTTGAAGCAGTTTGCAATTGTGGCTTCCTTCATTACCTCCAACCTCTTTTTCAGCATCAACATGGCCTCGAGTACTGTGGGATTGTACTGCTGCCTCTTAGAGCTGAGAGATCAGCTGCCATCAACAGTAGGTTTTCAATCCCTAATCATCCCTTGATCCACTGGCTGGAGCTTGGCCATAGTATTGGTCGGCAAGAACATTACCTTGGTCCATCAGGCCAGTGATGTTGGGCACTTGTCTGTGACGATGACAATCTTCTTCTTCTTTTGTGGATATGCTTTATCCATTTTCCTGACCCGTACCTTAAAAATGCTAGAGGTCAACCTGCTGGTTTTATTTGCCTTGTGCTGTGTGGTTAGTGTCTCAACTTTCGTGAATCACCGTAGCTTCTTGGGATTTCCTGTCACGAGACATGGCTGCTTTTCAGTGTCCTCCATGTTAGCACAGACCATAGCAGTGATGGGTTCCTTGCTCTGCTTTTCGCCATTACCATTAAACATCCAAGACTGGTCTCGTGAAAGGCGATAAAACAATCCAGTTTTATCCGCATTAATTTTGGTGGACACTCGGTCAAGATGTGGACATGACCACTTTGGAGCCAGTCATATGTCATTGCTGTCATAACAGCAGCGTCGTTACCACTCACTGAGTGGAAGATGATGTTGTGCCTGGGCTTAAATTGATTTATCCTTCCATTGCTGTAAGTGAACTCCATGGCCGGGATTCTCCTTTCCGGGGACTAAGTCCCCATGCCTGCAGTAAAACCGGCGCCAACCACTCCGGCGCCAACAGCACCTGAAAGTGCGGAATTCTCCGGAGGCTAGGTGGATGCCGGACGGGTTGGCGTCGCTCCAGCCGGCGCCGAAGGGACTCCGCGAGTTCGCGTATGCGCCAAAGGGCCGGCGAGATCTCGCACATGCGCGGAACCGCTGGCATGTTTTGGCGCATGCGCCGGCTATGGCGGAGCCCTACAGAGGCTGGCTCAGAAGGAAGGAGTGCCCCCACGGCACAGGCCTGCCCGCAGATCGGTGGGCCCCAATCGCGGGCCAGGCCACCGTAGGGCCCCCCCGGGGTCCGGATCTCATCTCCCCCCCCCCCCCCCCCCCCCCCCCCCCCCCCCCCCCCCCCCCCCCCCCCCCCCCCACAAAAGTTCAACTGACTTGAATCAACCACTGCAGAATTTTGGCGAATCACAGGTTTTGTTGCTTTTGCTATTCTGCCCTCTGAAATGGTTGATACCATTGACACCAGCTGAATTTTATGTCTCGTGAGTTTGACTCATCGACATTTTACTGAAAATTGTAAGATGACATGGTCCACTGACATCTATATTAGTTTTAAAATTCAGTCACTGAGGTTTACACACATTGAGTAAACAAGTAAACGTGTCAGGCGCACAGTGGATACAATAAACCGAGGTTAATCCAATGTCCTGGAAACCTGTGACTACATCATTCACTGCATCATTAATTACCACGTCCTACCCTTTGTACAAACACCATATTACAGGGTTCCACCATCTATCCTGTATTCCCCAGTTTCTTGGCTCTCAGGTGCAGTATTGCTGGATGGTGTTTGAAGCAGTTCATGTTCAAACGCAGCAAGACCTGGACAACATCCAGGCTTGCGCTGACAAATGGCAAGTTACATTCATGACAGACAATGATCACCTCCTACAAGAGAGGATCTCACCTTCGCCCCTCGACAGTCAATGGCATTACTATCACTGAATGCCCCACAATCAACATCCTGGGGGTTACCATTGATCAGAAACTGAACTGGACTAGCCACATTAATACTGTGGCTGCCCGAGCAGGTCAAAGGCGAGAAATCCTACGGCGAGTAACTCACCTCCTGACCCCCAAAGCCTGTCCACCATTTACAAGACACAGGTCAGGTCTTGAGTGTTGCTGGATCTGCATCCAGGTAATGGAATATTCTCCACTTACCTGGATGAGTGCAGCTCCAGCAACACCCAAGAAGCTTGGCACCATCCAGGACAAAGCAGCCCGCTTGATTGCTACCCCTTCCACACACATTCAACACCCCACCACCGACGAACTGTGGCAGCCGTGTGTACCATCTACAAGATGCACTGCAGTAACTCACCAAGATTTCTTAGGCAGCACCTTCCAAACCCACTATCACTGCCATCTCGGAGGACATGGCAACAGATACCTGGGAACCCCACCACCTGGAGGTTCCCCTCCAAGTCACTCACCATCACAACTTGGAAATATATCGCCGTTCCTTCACTGTCTCTGGGGTCGAAATCCTGGAACCCCTTCTCTAACAGCACTGCGGGTATACCTACACCTCAGTGACTGCAGCGGTTCAAGAAGGCAGCTCACCACCACCTTCTGAAGGGCAAGTAGGGATGAGCAATAAATGCTGACCTAACCAGCGACGCCCACATCATGTAACTGAATATTTTTTTTAAAACATGTTCTATCGAGCAGCCGACATTAGTTATTGCTTAAAATATTCTTCATCCCCAGTTCTAATGGTCACTACTTATATTCAAGCACAGAATAAATAATTCCTGTCAAATGGATATAATTGGTCACCATAAGGGAGCATTCATGTTGATGTTCTGCCGGTTTAGCTCAGTTGGCTGGACAGTTGGTTTGTGATGCAGAGCGAGGCTAACAGAGCGGGTTCAATCCCCGTATCGGCTGAGGTTATGTATGAAATCCCCGTAACCGGCTGAGGTTATTCATGAAGGCCCCGCCTTCTCAACCTTGCCCCTCACCTGAGGTGCGGTGATCCTCAGGTTGAATCATCACCAGTCAGCTCTCCCCCTCAAAGGGCAAAGCAGCCTATGGTCATCTGGGACTCTGGTGATTACTTATTTTTACTTACATATCAACTGGGATCAACGAGGGTAGTGAGATTAGATGATGCGCCTACAGTGGTTGGCAATGTACTGTGCACTGCTGGATATGATCATTTTGGTGCAGCTCCAACAGCAGAACATTGGAGGCTGAGTACCAGAGGTACGTTTACCCATAAACACAACAGAATGCCTGACAATGAAGCCTAGATTTTCCCAGTGAAATAAACTGGCAATATTCCAATTATTTAAACAAGTTACCAATTGGTAAATTTAGGCCACTCCCTCAATCTGAAATGCTAAACAATCTTAGCAACTCCGAAGAAGAGTCTTATAGAACTTGAACCGTTATCTCTATTTTTCTCACTCGCCACAGATGCTGCCAGACGTGCTGAGATTTTCCAACACTTTGCTTTTATTCCAGATCTCCGACATCCACAGTATTTTGCTTTTATGCTAAACCATCTTAATTCTTTTCATATGCTGATGGACTTGTGCACATTTCCAGCAGTTGCTGTCACTACTTATACTGCGGACAAAAAATTAACTTGAGTGCAGTACAGCAGCCGAGTGCATGGTCCTGGAAAAGCAAACCAAGATGCACAAATGCACCAGGGCGAGAAATGGCAGTATGGGTTTGATTCAACAAAAAAGATTCAATGTCCAAATTCAGGCGCCTATAGTGGAATGTTTCTCGGCGCTCAAGTCCCCGCTATTCAACGGCACTTTATGGCCTCGGCGAGGAACGCCCCAGTGTGCCTGCGTGGTGGTGCCAGCATGAGTGCCAGGGTACCACTGTGCCCTTTCTCCGACCACCCAGGGATCTCTATGGGCCTGGGAGAACTCCCCAAGGGCCTTTACAACTGATCCCCGTTTGTGGAAGCCAGTACTCCAGTGCTAAATGGCGTCCTGGCGAGGTCTCCTATATGCGGCTGTTAGGCCTTTGGCGTTGGGAGAATCCGGCAACACATTTGAAATGAAATGAAATGAAAATCGCTTATTGTCACGAGTAGGCTTCAATGAAGTTACTGTGAAAAGCCCCTAGTCGCCACATTCCGGCGCCTGTCCGGGGAGGCTGGTACGGGAATCGAACCGTGCTGCTGGCCTGCTTGGTCTGCTTTAAAAGCCAGCGAGTGAGCTAAACCAGCCCCTTTATGGGCAGCATGGTAGCACAAGTGGATAGCACTGTGGCTTCACAGCACCAGGGTCCCAGGTTCGATTCCCGGCTCGGGTCACTGTCTGTGCGGAGTCTGCACGTTCTCCCAGTGTGTGCATGGGTTTCCTCCAGGTGCTCCGGTTTCCTCCCACAGACCAAAGACGTGCAGGTTAGGTGAATTGGTCATGCTAAATTGCCCTTAGTAACCAAAAAAGGTTGGGAGGTTTTATTGGGTTACCGGGATAGGGAGGGAGTGAGGGCTTAAGTGGGTCAGTGCAGACTCGATGGGCCGAATGGCCTCCTTCAGCACTGTATGTTCTATTGAAAATATGTAAATATTTACATGTAAATATATGTACTATTTAAATGAGCCTAATAGCTCATTTAAATATGCATATCTGGATCTCGCCCAATGAGGTCAAAATCTGGATCATGACGTCTTGCGAGATTCGATTGAATCCCCCGAGATGTCTTGAGCGTCACAAATCTCACGAGAGGTGACACCAAGTCCGTTGTGACACCAAGCCAGTAAAACGTGCCCAATAATTCATAGTCTCTGTTGATCTATGTGATTTACTATTGTACTGTAAAGGTAAATAGGTTATTTCCCAGATCCATACGATCCATAAAAGAATTTTCAGGGCAGCACGGTGGCCTAGTGGTTAGCACAACCGCCTCACGGCGCTGAGGTCCCAGGTTCGATCCCGGCTCTGGGTCACTGTCTGTGTGGAGCTTGCACATTCTCCCCGTGTCTGCGTGGGTTTCGCCCCACAACCCAAAAATGTGCAGAGTAGGTGGATTGGCCACGCTAAATTGCCCCTTAATTGGAAAAAATATTGGCTAACCTAAATTAAAAAAAAAAATAAAAAAAATAAAAAAAAAGAATTTTCATACCTTCAAGATTTTCTTGATGCCATTAATAGTTGACGTCAGCAGGGATCGTACTCTCTGGTCATCATTGATGTAATCGGCATGACGTACACACATAAACAGGATGTAAGCTGGCAGTCCAGGAATCAGATTGACAGCCACGCCACGAGGCTTTAGTTCTGTGGTTTAAACGGAGTATATTTTAATTTCAGAGAGACCCGACAAGATGGTGTCAGCTGAAGAGCTACAGGCCAAGCACAAGTCAGAGAGAGATGGCTGTGTGATGTATGTACCGGCTGCGCATTCTTTACTGGCACAGATTCAGCGAAATAGAAGAGAAGACCTGGGGCCCGATTCTCCGACCACCACGCCAGGTGGGAGAATCGCGGGAGTGCCGGGCGATTCCCGCCACGCCGCCCTGGCACCCACACGCAATTCTCCCACCCCCCCCCCCCCCCCCCCAAAACGGCATGCCGTGTTTTACGACAGGCCGCTCGGAGAATCGGCGTTTCTAGCTGGCGAGCGGCGATTCTCTGGCCCAGATGGGTCGAGCGGCCTGCCCAATACGACCGGTTCACGCCAGCGCCAACCACACCTGGTCGCTGCCGGCGTGAACAGGCCGCGAACGCTGCATGTGCGGCCTGTGTGTGGGCGAGGGAGGATAGAGCACCAGGGGGGTGCTCAGTGGGGGTCTGGCCCACGATCGGTGCCCACCGATCGGCGGGCCGGCGTCTCTAAAAGACGCACTCTTTCCCTCCGCCGCCCCGCAAGATCAATGCTCCATGTCTTGCGGGGCGCCCGCGAGGAGGACGGCAACCTGCGCATGCACGGGTGACGTAATTTAAGCGCCGCCAGCCGCGTCATTTAGGCGGCGCCGCTTTGACGCGGGCACCAAGGCCCGGGCGCACAAAATTGACGCGGCACCGCTCCTAGCCCAAAAACCTCTTGCCGCCTTCAGAGTTTGTTCCACTGAACTGGCAGTAATCAGAGCTGCCTTCTCCATTTCCTCGTCCGATACACCGGTACCCCTGACTTAACTCTGTTCGGGATCCTCCTCCTCTTCAGCCGTGGGCCTGCTCAAAACCTCGGCAGTGCCCACTACTGAGCGCTGGCGCTGCTGGGACTGATTGGAGCTGCCCGCCAATCCTGTGGTGGCGTCTTGGAAAATTATGCTCCCTAACCCCACACCACCCCAGGAAAATTCAGCAACCCCTCCCCTGCCATCCCTGGAAAATTCAGTCCATGGGTTTCTTTTACTTTTTTGTCTGGTGGTATTAGTCCGCTCTTTGTTAAACATTAGCAATTCCTCCAAATGAGTTAGATTTTTCCAAAGGGTTTTGAAATTCATGGGCTGGATTCTCCGCCCCGCCATGCCACATTTCTCGTTCAGCACGCCGGCGGGATGCTCCATTACACCGGCTGGTCAATGGGGTTTCCCATTGTGGGGCAGCCCCACCCCATCAGGAAACCCCCGGGCGCTGGCAAAACGGAGCATCCCGCGGGCGGAGAATCCAGCCGCATGTCTATTTCTTCAGTACAATCATTCCCAATGAATTTTTGTATCACTACGATTTTCACCTCCAGTGCGCCCCACATGTCCGTTCAAATTCACCCTTTCAGATGACTTGCCCGGTGGATGTAGACAATGACACATTTAGTGCCCATCCCGTTTCCCTGAAAAGGTGGCTGAGCCAGTTTTTGTACAGCTGCAATGCTTGTAGTGATGTGGCTACCACAGTGGTGCTGGGGAGGAGTTTGAGGATTTGACCCAGTCCTGAAAAGTCAGGTTGGTGTGCGATTCAGAGGGAAACTTGGAGGTGATGAAGGTGTGCAAAGGGGCAATTCTTGGAAAGCTCGGTGTGCACACGACACTTCAGCCCAGTCTGACACCAATGAAGGAAGACCTAGGCTATACTTTCCCCATTGCTGTTCGCTATCATTCCAAATTTGGTTTAATCCAGGACAGGGAGCACTTCGACAAGAATACCGAATTAAAATGCGGACACAACATGCCACAATATTACAATTGTTGAACAGCCGGTTAGGGGGACCCGTTTCTAATGATAAATTAACCAACACAACTAAGAGTACAGAAGGGCAGACTTGCCTAGTATGAGATTCTTGATAAGCTTCAGCTCGTCATCTTTCTTGTACTCCAGCATTCCTTGGAAATCCTTTTCTTTCCTTGGAATATTCACAGGACGGATGGGTTCATCTGCTAGCTGAGCCGGAGATACATTCTCCGTCTGACCCACTATTACAAAGAAAGACAAGACGGACAAGTGAGCTATCTATGTGACACATCGCACGCACGTTGTTTAAGGAGGAACGGACCTTAATTATTTTAGAAACAAACTGGGAAACAAGCTGTCATATTGTGAGTAAATCTTCATACGCACCGTAAAATTACTTAAATGGAAGTCCCGATTGATACTCCCACTTCACAGAGTACTACTTTGCATTCTTTCAAAAATATTGATTTCCACAAATTCTCTTAACTGAGTAACAAAAGTCGCACTTAAAAAATTATACTATCTATATCAAATAAATTATAATGGTAACAGAGTAACTTCAGATAGGAAAGCGGCAATTTAGCCTAATTATGGAACAAGGTACTATATCATAGAACATACAGTGCAGAAGGAGGCCATTCGGCCTGTCGAGTCTGCACCGCCCCACTTAAGCCCTCACTTCCACCCTATCCCCATAACCCAATAGCCCCTCCTTACCTTTTTTGGTCACTAAGGGCAATTTATCACGGCCAACCCACCTAACCTGCACGTCTTTGGACTGTGGGAGGAAACCGGAGCACCCGGACGAAACCCACGCAGACGCGGGGAGAACGTGCAGACTCCGCACAGACAGTGACCCAGTGGGGAATCGAACCTGAGACCCTGGCACTGTGAAGCCACAGTGCTATCCACTTGTGCTACCGTGCTGCCCATCAATCCACAGTGCAGTGATATAGTGATTATATTCCTGCACTGGTGATCCAGAGGCCTGGACTGATCTGCATTTCATGCGTTCAACCCCCACGAGGGCAGCTGAGCGCACCTTGGAATTCAATTATTTAAATAAATCTTGAATTTAAAAAACTAATATCAGTAATGGTGACCTTGAAATAACCCCCTTTTGGTTCACGAGTGTCCTTTAGGGAAGGAAATCTGGCCTCACCCCCCAGTCTGGCCTATGTGCGACCCTAGACACACAGCAGGGTATCCGACTCCTAACAGATTGACCCACGAACATATAGATAAGGGCCATTCAGCCCCTCGAGTCTACCATTCAATAAGATATGGCTCAACTCCACATTCTACCGACATTCGAGAACCTTCGACTCTCTTGTTAGTCAAAAATCTATCTAGCTCAGTGATAAAAGTATGAATTGACCCTGCCTCCACTGATCGTCGGGGGAGAGGCACTCAATTGGTTGTGAAGGTGCCGAATAACTATCTTTGCAAAGGCATTTCAGAATGGGTAATGAATGCTGGATTTGTCAGCAATGCTTATATCCCTTGATGAATGAAACAAAAAACAAACGTTTCCTTATCTCATGAATTAATAAAATGTTATAAATGAAAAACTTCAATAAAAACATTTTTCAAAAACAGACCTTGCCAGGCAAGTGACCGCAAACTTGAAGTCACTTGGACTATGGACTGGGTTCTCCAGGTTCCCAGCCGTGTGTTCCTCGCTGGCACGCCATTCGCTGGTGGTGGGAATCTCTGCTCCCTGTCGCTGGGAATTCCCATAGAAGTCACCCCACGCCGCTGGGAAACCCGCAGACGGGGGTTGCGCTGCCAGTGGGACCAGGGAATCCCACCCATCCCAGCAAACGGCCGGAGAACTCCGGCCCATGTTTTCAACATAACTTTCTAAATAACTCATCTTATTGCAGAAAGCAATACAGAAGGAATATTTCACAGCAAATTACTACTCCCTTTGCCTTCTGTTCCATTACGACCGTCATTTGGTCCCCCCCCCCGCCCCCTGACCTAGAGCTGACCTTCCCTTTTGCCCCACCTGATCCTGACCCCTTTTCCAACAGCATAAAGGCCATCACATTCCTGCCTCTCTTCGGTTCCAAAGAGGAGTCATATGGGACTGGACGACTTCCGGTGTCGGCGGGTGGGAGGCAGCCGCACACTGGAGGACCCCCGCTCGGGAATAGAAATTTTGGGGTTTTAACGCCCGGTCCCAGGGGCAACGGAGGCTGAAAAAAAGCTGTAAGAAGGCACAGGGAGGAGAAATGTCCAAGTTTCGGAAAAAAACGGTCGTGAAAAACGGGGTTAACGAAAGTCCGCGGGTGAGTGGAAAAGTCAGCGCAGGAACTGTAAGGAAAGCGGAGGCTGGGGCGTGGGGGAGGCCGCATTGCTCACAGCAGAAGAAATGACTAAGGTGATGGCTGTGGAACTTGAAAAACAGTTCACAAAGCACATGGAAGTGATGAAGGAGATGGGGACGGTATTGAAAGTGCTGGTGGAGGAGGCGGTTGCCCCGGTGAGGGCGGCGGTATCGAGCGCAGTGGTGGAGGTGCGGGAGCAAGGAGAGACACTGAAGGAAGTGGAAGAGGCATCATCGTAGCACAACTCACCTCGATGGGGAAGGAGTTGCGGAGGGTGATAGAGACCAACAAGGTTCTGCGAGCCAAAATGGAAGACTTGGAAAACAGATCCAGGCGGCAGAATCTGAGGATCGTGGGTCTGCCCAAAGGGGTGGAAGGCCCGAGGCCGACGGAGTATTTTGCCACGATGTTGGCGGAACTATTGAGGGAGGGGACGATCTCTTGCGATATGAACTGGATCGGGCTCATCGGTCGTGGAGGCCTATACCAAAAGGTGAGTGAGCCGCCAAGAGTAGTAACTGTGTATTTCCGTAGGGGAAGGTGAAGGAGAAGGTCCTGTGCTAGGCAAAGCAGAAGCAGGTGGTGCAGTGGGCTGGAGCTGGTATACGCATATACCAGGACTTTATGGTGGAGCTGGCGAGGAGGCGGGCTGGCGTTGAATATTAGGGGTTGGGGGGGGGGGGGGGGGGGTGGACTATATATGTCAATGGTGACCAAAGGCGATTCCTCATTCCTTTTCCTTTTTCATTTTTTCCTCCTTGGGAGGGTTTGTTTTATTTGATGCTTATATTGTCATGCGGGCCGTTGTTTGGGGGTTGGTGGGAGGATGGGATCGTTGTTGTTAATAAGGGGATTGACTTTGTATTTGTTACCGTTTACTGTTTGTTGGCGGGGTGTAAATTCTGAAGCAAATATGTGAAAATGGAGAATAAAAATATTTTACAAAAATAAAAATCAGACTCGACACGTTAACTCTTGCTTCTCATCTCCAGAATTCTGCGAGATCTGCTGAGTATTTCCAAGCCCTGTCACTTTATATTTCAGATCTCCAGCACCCGCTTTTATCCAGCATTTGCCTTTATCCAAAGTATTCTGTCGGAACAGGGGCTGGGCTAATTTTCTGCTTATTCTGTTCTCGTTTTACTCACAGGCAGCTATTTTGGGAGAAGTCTGATGTCACCCGACTTAGCCATACCTTCCAGTTCACCAATTTTCTTGGCAAATACTTTAAGTTGCTTTTTCAGCTTCCGGACTGTCTTGTCCTGCTTCTCCAGCTGTTCCATGAGATCCTGCAGCAAAGGGCAAAGAGACCCAGACTGAATATACTGGACTACAGTGTGCAAGTGAAGCAATGTTACTGCAAGTGAAGGTTGCTAACACACAGGATTAGTAAAATAGCATAATGCGAGGAAAGATTGCTGGCATCAACAGGTTAGGCACAGACAGGTGCGAATCACAGTGAATGAAGCTGGTGGTTAATTGATGCACTTTCACAGAGCTGTAAACATGACTGACGTTGAAACCGCATCTCCTACCTTAAGATAATGAAACTAAAAGGGTTAGTTATGGTTGGAGCCAAATGTATTTTTATGGACTTTAAAAATGGGTCTTGCACATGGGTCGACTGCAGTATTTTGAGCCTTCAACCAAGTCAGCCACTCCAATCAAGAGGATTAGGTTCAAACTATAACGGTTGAATATCTCTAATTCAGATGAGCTCATCTTTCAGAGTTGCTCCTGCAATCTGGGTCGTGCCATGGAGTCACGATACCGTGTCCTACTTTCCCAGCTGGGGTAAGGTTCAATGGTGGCAGGTTTTCCTGGTTAGAAATATAAGCAATTCTTGAGTTCGAAGGATGTCTGCCCAATTAACGAAACAACGGTGAGTTCAGCAAATGCTTTCTCCAATTTGTGCAACTTGGGCAATGCCAGTGTTGAAAAAGCCCACCGTGATTATTTGGGGAAATGAATCTTAAAAGCAGCATAAGGTTAGCAAAAAATAAATATGGCAATTGACTTGCACTCTGAACCAATGATTTAGTTCCATTGAGACCAAGGCAACAGAATTAGCAATAAACTTTGCTGAAAATACATTGCTACACTGTGTTAAAAGTGGCGGCAGTAAAATCGCAAGTTGTTGTGTAGCCACAATACAGAAGAGGGAAAAAACATAGACTTTTCTTTGGAGGTGCACAGGCAAAGTCATTCTTCTGTTAGTGCTCCGGACAGAGAAAGTGGGAAGAGAATAATTTAGGCCGAACAATGGTTTGATCTACATACAATGATCCGTTTGTAAAGCGAAATCCTGTAGAACTGATACTTCATGGGGTCATCAGCATATAACTCCTCATAATACTGCAAAAATAGTGGTGAGATTCGTGCTATTACCCAAACGGTTTATAAAATGTGCCAGCAGAATGGGAAATATTCAACAGTTATTTAACAGGAGTCAATGGGCGGGATTCTCCGTCCGGACACACCCGTTTTCGGGTGCAGCGTGCCCCAGGTGGCAGCAGGATTCTCTGTCCCCCCCCCCATTGTGGGCACCCCCCACACCGTCGAGAAATCCGCGGATGTGAGGGCGCTGTTGGTGAAGCGGAGGATCCTGCTGACGGAGAATCCAGCCCCATATGTTCTATTGTCTTCTCTTTAAATCTGCGCATTTCTTTTGAAATTCAAAAGCTACTAAAAGTCATTCCTGTCGCGCTGTCAAACAGTTAAGCCTTAATTTCCGAGTGACGCTATTTGGGTTTGTACCCCAAGCTCACCGGATTATCATTCAGGAGTTTCACATGGCCAGCAGGAGCTATAACAGGTCACATACAACGCAAGCTAAATCAAAGATAACTTGCGTTGTGGATGATCAGCAGGACTGCTATAAGGATCAGAAACGAATCGCGAGAATTTGCCAGTCTGTTTAAAGAAGCATCACTTAAGTGGCCACTCAAAAGATTCAACAGTATGAAATTATGGTGTATTTTCTTATCTGCATGACTAATTTGTCTCCGATACAATTAGACGTTAACAGTCTGAGGGATACTTTCATTGCCATATTGTGAAGTACAGGGCAGTGAGTGCTTGTCACTGTAGCTTAAGAATGGCCTGTTTGTAAAGTGTTCAAGCATTAAGCCTAAATTTACTGCTCCTCCATTTCTTCAGCAGTAACTCCTGTTAAACAATTTATTGTCTTACGACTGTAAGTCTTGATATTACATTACTTTGTAGAAAATATTTGAAATGAAACAGGAGCATTAAGTGCAATGTGATCTTGGTAACTGCAAGTGTAATAAGTGCAACCAGCTAACCCCTTTCTCCAAACTTAAGCATGAACGTAGGCATATTTCCTACAGTCTCAACAATGCTGAAATGAAGATGTTCCATTTGAGTGCTGTGACCATCACGAAGGAGAAGGTTCTGGGGATATTGAAAAGTCTGAAGGTGGATAAGTCACCTGGACCGGATGGACTACACCCCAGAGTTCGAAAAGGGGTAGCTGAGGAGATTGTGGAGGCATTAGTGATCATCTTTCAGGAATCACTGGAGGCAGGAAGGGTCCCAGAGGACTGGAAAGTGGCTAATGTAACACCGCTGTTGAAGAAGAGAGGGAGGCAGAAGACAGGAAGTTATCGGCCAGTTAGCCCCACTTCGGTCATCGGTAAGATTTCAGAGTCCATTATTAAAGAGATTGCGGAGTACTTGGAAGTGCATGATAAAATAGGACTGAGTCAACACGGCTTCGTCAAGGGGAGGTAATGTCTGACAAACCTGTTAGAATTCTTTGAGGAAGTAACAAGGAAGTTAGACAAAGGAGAACCAGTGGACGTGATTTATTTAGATTTCCAGAAGGCCTTCGACAAGGTGCTGCATTGGAGACTGTTAAATAAGTTAAGAGCTCATGGTGTTAAGGGTAAGATCCTGGCATGGATAGAGGATTGGCTGACTGGCAGAAGGCAGAATGTGGGGGTAAAGGGGTCTTTTTCAGGATGGCAGTCGGTGACTAGTGGTGTACCTCAGGGGTCGGTGCCGAGATCACAACTTTTAATAATATACATTAATGATCTGGAGGAAGGAACTGAAGGCACTATTGCTATGTTTGCAGATGATACAAAGATCTGTAGAGGGGCAGGTAGTATTGGGGAAGCAGGTAGGCTGCAGAAGGACTTGGAAAAGCTAGGAGAGTGGGCAAAGAACTGGCAGATGGAATACAATGTGGAAAGTGTGAGGTTATGCACTTTGGAAGGAGGAATGGAGGCATAGACTATTTTCTAAATGGGAAGATGCTTCGGAAATTAGAGTAACAAAAGGGACTTAGGAGTCCTTGTTCACGATTCTCTTAAGATTAACGTGTAGGTTCAGTCGGCAGTGAGGAAGGAAAATGCAATGTTAGCATTCATGTCAAGGGCTAGAATACAAGACCAGGGATGTACTTCTGAGGCTGTATAAGGCTCTGGTCAGACCCCATTTGGAATATTGTGAGCAGTTTGTGGCCCCGTATCTAAGGAAGGATGTGCTGGCCTTGGAAAGGGTCCAGAGGAGATTCACAAGAATGATCCCTGGCATGAAGAGCTTATCGTATGAGGAATGGTTGAGGACTCTGGGTCTGTACTCGTTGGAGTTTAGAAGAATGAGGGGGGATCTTATTGAAGCCTAAAGGGTATTGCGAGCCCTGGATAGAGTGGACGTGGAGAGAATGGTTCCACTTGTAGGAAAAACTAGAAGCAGAGGACTCCATCTCAGACTAAAGGGACAATCCTTTAAAACAGAGATGAGGAGGATTTTTTTCAGCCAGAAGGTGGTGAATCTGTGGAACTCTGCCGCAGAAGGCTGTGGAGGCAAAATTACTGAGTGTCTTTAAGACAGAGATAGATCGGGTTTTGATTAATAAGGGGATCAGAGGTTATGGGAGAAGGCAGGAGAATGGGGATGAGAAAAATGTCAGCCATAATTGAATGGCGGAGCAGACTCGATGGGCCGAGTGGCCTAATTCTGCTCCCGTCTTATGGTCTTATGAAATAATGCAAATAGGAAAAACAGTGCATTAAGTATCATTTTTGAATATGATACAGAAATATAAAGGAAGAATGCTGACAGTGCAGAGCAGGTCAATCGGCACTGTAAAGAGCTAAGACAGTTCTGGCGTTGGCTGTATACCAGGTGTCAGAATTCATGTCCTAACCCATCTGTTCTTTTCACAGACGCCAACTGACTTGCTGTGCAATGCCAACACTTTCTTTTTTATTTCTGATCATCTGTATTTACAGTTTATTCCATTTTGACCTGCTGTCCTTCATTAGCACACCAACATTCCTGTTGAGATTCCACAATCTTCTTCCCTCTCTCCTGTAGGTACTGGCTTTTACTGGGTACTGCACTGCAGGCGTGACGGAGAGATTGCATCGTCTCTCTATTGGACCATCATAGCCAAGCTTCACCAGTCCTCACCTGACACGCAGGAATTCTGGCTGAGTGCAACCAAAACACAAGCGGATCCACTGACAGAACCATCAGGAAACAGTGACTATCAGCTCTCAGAGCCCTATTCTGTTTTGCTGTCCAGTTATAAAGTTGCACTTTTTCAGTGTAAACATTTAAACTGGTGTGACTGAGGTTTTTTTTATTATAAAGGAACACATTAATTTGCTGTATATTTAAATGCATCCACCAATTTGTCTTTGCTATCTGATACTTGGCAACTGATTGTTGTGTCTTCTGTTCTCTTTGGTCTATTATTTTTGCCCACCTCTCTCCCCGTGCTACTTGCTCTCTGGTCGAGGACCCAAGGTGACAATCTTCTCCCCTGCTTCAATCAATGCTGCCCTCAACACAGCTTGCTCTTTGGTTTGCCCATTAAGAGACGAGACTCAGTTTTCACTGAAAGCCAAGATATGTCTCACATGCACAAATCCTAAATTTCTGGCACAACATACATGGAGCTCCAACATCCTGACACCATGTGCAATTTATTAAAAAGTTTAGTGTGGGCAACTAGTTTATGATAGATCATTGAATCAGTTCAGTGACTGAATAAGGATGGATTTATTTACAAGTGGATTTACAAGTACTAAGTTGAAGCAGATGTTTTCATTTAGACTTTGTGTTATGCAAAATAGCATTAATTCATTCATTGTAAAATCGTAGCTAATGTTGGAGGTTAGCGTACAACCACCCCATTCTCAGATACAAAGAGGAGGTGACGAGACCATCTACCATTCGCTTTTGTTCTTATCGCATCAGCTTTGAAGGTATTGACCTTCGCTTTTATATGGACCCGGGGAATTGGCTGGCATGTACCATACCTGGATTCTGCAAGTTGTGATAACAATATTGAAAATGGCAGATGGGAGCATTTCTCTCCACTGCTCACAGGCACGGTTATTTAGCTGGACATGGGAAGTGTAAAAATTGGAATGGGGTAGATACATGTTTAGTGTTATAAATCATTTAATGTGGAAATGCCAAAATGATAGATCCCCTCTTCATTGGGAATCGATTGCACTATTCACTATGTATTTCCTGTTTAGAACCTACATTATGTTGGCCACTTCAATCAGAAAACTCGACGATGCAATCTGATTGGAAGATGATTCTTCCCTGATGGATCGTCTCAGAAAAGACGAAGAGCTTCTGCAGTGAGAAAGTGTCCCTTCAGAAGTAGTAAAGGTCCCACCACCAAGATCCACTGCCAAGATGGTGCACCATGAATAGCTGCATGCATAATCTGCCATGCCACCAAAGCAAAATTGGGAGTTGTGTGTTGCCTGTCGTCATCAGAAACCACACAAACAATCACAATATGACAGAATTACTAAAAGTTACTTCACATTCTGTGGGCAATGCTGGATGACTAAATGTTACTATGGTTACATTTAAAAAATATATTTTCTTCTGTCATATAATACATGGCCAACATCAACAACTGTTCCTGTTTGGACTAAACTCTACACCTAGCCTCCATTATTGAGCTGTAGTATTTTACAGTGATGGATTCAAAAAACATGCTCATTTTTCTCAGATCAGAAGGTTTGAGCGAATAATTCTACCGGCGCTGTGCATATAATTATAGTCGTCAATGATGAGCACCTCAACGTTATGGCTTGTAATTTGCACATGTAGAATAGTGCCAAACATTGGTTTGTTACCTACGCTGATGTATTTTGTAAGCACTGTTGGTCTGATAAAAACAAGGTAATACTTACAAGATTTTCATTGGTTAACCTAGTAATCTCATGTTGCAGACTGGCCTCAATTCGGGCTTCTGGAGGCAGTTGCAAGTTCTGGGCCAAAAGCTGTTGCTGACGATTTATCTCCTCTTTGAGATTCTGAACCTCCCCACGTAAAATCTCCAACTCATTCTCATAATTCTTTCTCTGGCCTTGAAGCTGCGATTCCAGCAATCTGCAGGGGCAGGGGTGGGGGAAAAGACATTATAAAACTGCCACAGCACCTTTCTGAGTCAACACTGCCAACCAGGTTCTAGATGCTACTTTTGTGCTGTTCTCAGAGCACAACATACTTCAGACCTCTCAAAGCGATATAGGCAAGTGGAGGAATGAAAATAACGTGGGATTTAGAAAAAAAAACAAAGTCTGGAACTCAAATTTCCTTTTAATCTACCAACTATTGAACACAACGATGACCTGAAGTAACTTTAACATCAAACACTTGGGATGTGCCACTTTGAGAGGTCCTAAGTGCGTAAAGTAGCAACACGGCATTAACAATAACAGCTACAAGAAACTAGCTCCTCGACACATATTGAAGATTGTGTCTTTCAGTTGGCTTAAAACGAACATTAACATGGTTTTAGTGAGAGGTTACTACTGCGTTTCCAGGAGAGTTGAAGTACTATTGCAGCCCAGGTTAATTGTCTGAGAGGAGATGGCATTTCTACTAGAAAGCATGAGGTTGAAAAGTTTACTTGCTTCCTGCCCATAATCAATGATAACATTTGTATTTCCCTTAATTACATGAAACTTTACAAAACCTTTGCACAAGGCAAGATAAGGGATGCTAGCACTGAGGGACTTAGCTCCCTTTACTCTACCCAACCCACCCGTTTGAGATCCAGGGTAGGTGTTCTTTTTTGTATTAATGGAATATTTACATTTCCCACACAGTGCAACGTCGGGAGTAAGATTGGTAATTAGGTATTATTTTGTATTGGGCTAATTAGAAACAGAGTTGAGTTGGCCTCTTTTCACAGAGGGTCACTAGTTTTGACTAGATTGCAATACTGGAAGTGAGAGGGCAGTGCGTTAATACAGAGCACAATCCTTTCCTTTGCATTTCGATCTTTGCAGTGCAATCAAAATTAATCCTCCATCAACTGATCTTTCTTCAATCACCCTTGACTTAGAAAAGTGTCTTTTCCGGACATGCTTGAAGGTTTCAAAAGCTGCCACCACCAGGCAAGATTTCACAACTACCTCCTTACTTCTGTTATTCTAGAATTAGCAGTATACAGCTGTTAAAAAAGGATTACATTGCCAAGCAGAAAATGTGCATCAAAAAAGTTCTACTTTGAAGTGACTGCAGAGCAGCCACTAATATGTTCAATTAAAATTCACTGGATTTTGTTTTTAATGATAAATACTGACATTTTCTGCTTTAAGCCTTGTTAACACAGTAAGTCTAACTCTACATGTATGAGTTTGAGTGTATTTCACTGCAACATTAACGCTTAACATTAAAACGTGCCAAAGCATATTTCCAGAAGGCAAGTGCACAGCAAAGATTTCTGGTTAGTGACAAAACATAAGTGCAGCTGTAGAAAGACCCTAGGTATAAATGTGGTAACCTGTTGGCTTGTTTTAACCCTTGATAAGCCATCCAAAGCTCTCCATCCTCATTCAGTACATGGCAGTCCTGTGATGGTCTTCAATGAGAACAAAAAAGCAAACAGAGAAAGAAGGGACAAATGACGGGAATGAGTATGAAATGTTAACGACAAGGCTCACAAATGATGGCAACATACAAATGGGAGACACAGTCAGATCCTGCGAGATTGCACGATTAAAGTATTAACTTATCATCCAATCTTCATTTCACATTTCCTTTTGAAATCAAAAGTTTGCACTTTGGTAATGTGCCATCAGCAACTTGTAATTTTATGGTAACTTCACCATTTAAAAAACAAACATGCGTTTCAGAGGCATAATCAGCCAAAAGTAGATGACGATCCAAAAAGGAATGACCAAAATTACGTGACTGATTTGGCCTCGCACTAACAAAATTAGTCATTACCACGGTCACACACAAATACCAGCAAAGTACTGCAGATAATGGAAGAAGGAGTCATAAGAATATAAGAACTAGGAGCAGGAATAGGCCACCTAGCCCCTTGAGCCTGCTCCTCCATTCAATAAGACCATGGCTGATCGTTTTGTGGACTCAGCTCCACTTACCCACTCACCGTAACTCTTAATTCCTTTCCTGTTCAAAAATCTATCGATCTTTGCCTGAATATTCAACTCAAAACATTTAACTCAGGGTTGGATTTTCTGGCACTAACCCCCCCCCCCCCCCCCACCGCGGAACATTTTCTGGCCGTGGAAGTGGCTCGTCATTGGATCGTGCAGCCCTGCCGAGGTCTACGGCATTGGGCATTGTGTGTGGATCGCCTGTGCCACTTTCGGATACCCGCCATGAGGGATCCCCTTTGAAGGAACCGGAAGATCCCGCAGGCGGGAAGGACCAGGAATTCTGTTTCGCTCTCCACAGATGCTGCCAGACCTGCTGAGTATTTCCAGCACTTCCCGTTTTCATTTCAGACATTGTTTAACACAATCCTGAAGATATTGTGCTTTTTGAACAGTTGGAGCATTTCGTGAAGCCTGGCCATCCACCATCGACAGGAAGTTACCCTCCTAGTCCCAACTCGTGCACTGGTACAATCCTCTTGCAGTTCAACTGATATCAAGAACAAAAATCAAGGTCTTGATACGAGGGCCGGCTTCTGAAGCACCAACACAGGCAACTGCTCAAATTGTGAGAATGACTCTGTCCCCGTGACAACAAAAGGGATCAATGTAGCCTGGGCGGCCTGTTATGCTGCACTCCCCCCAGCAGAGTAGAGCCCAAACATGCACCCTCCGTACAAATTTATTAACTTCCGCTGTTTATTTTGCTCCGAATTAAAATCATTCAGTTAATCTTTAACTCAGCTAAATTGAAGTTGTGAAAGGTAAGCGATCCAATTTCACAATAAAACACAAACATTCTAGTTTAAAGCCTTGTTGCCCCGTCTCACTTTCCATCCTGAAGATTTTGGGTGCGATTCTATGGCCGTGTTGCGGTCATGCGAGAGCCTCCAGCGAGCCTCCCGACAGCCTCCGCGCCTCGCGAGATTCACCAAAGTCCCCGACTGTGGTGGCGCTGGATTGAGTCCGCAGCCGCCACGCGAGGTCCCCAAAGGTTGTGAGGACACGTGTCCCACGCCGTCGGGGACTTGGCCAATCGGGGGCGGAACATCGGGGAGGGCCTCGTATGACATCCTGAGGCCGTCGATACGGCATGCGGCGTACTCAGAGCGTGCAGTTTTTGAGGGGGGGAGCATCGCAAAATGGCGCCGCCCCCCATTCCAGCGTAAAGGTGGATTCTTCAGCCGATCGTCGAACACAATTTTGGCATCGGCAATTGGAGAATCCCGCTTTAAATGCCATTGCATAGCGGTGGGAAGCTCACCGGCAGAGTCGGCGGGAAACTCCAAAAAAAAACTCGCCACAAATTAACTTAGAAATGTTTTGGAAGAATCGCGCCCCTTAATTCCTTTTTGAGGTAAAGCTTCAATCAATGATAAGTGGATGCAGACTTGATAGGCCGAATGCGATCCAGGGCAAATTGGATCCACAATTAGCTTAAGTGGGAGGAAGCAGAGGGTGTTGGTCGAATGTCGTTTCTGTGAGTGGAAACCCAACGTCCAGTGGTGTACCGTAGGGATGACACAAAAATTGTTGTGTGGTAAATGGAGAAGAGGAAAGCTTTAGATTACAGGACAATATTTCCGGGTTGGTCAGACAGGCAGAACAGTGGCAAATGGAATTTAACCCTGAAAATTGTGAGGTGATGCTTTTTGGTGGGACTAACAAGGCAAGGGAATACACAATGAACAGTGGGACGCTCGGAAGTACAGGGGACCAGGGGGACCTTGGAGTGCATGTCCAAAAGTCCCAGAAGGCAGCAGGACAAGTAGATAAGGTGGCTAAGAAGGCATATGGGACACATGCCTTTATTAGCCGAAGCATAGAATATAAGAGCAGGGAGGTTATGACGGAGCTGTATAAAATGCTAGTTAGGCCACAACTAGAGCACTGTGTGCAGTTCTGGCCGCCACACTATAGGAAGGATGTGACTGCACTGGAGAAGGTGCAGAGGAGATTCACCAGCATGTTGCCTGGGCTGAAGCCTTTCAGTCATGAAGAGAGACTGGTTAGGCTGGGGTTGTTCTCCTTAGAGCAGAGAAGGCTGAGGGGGAGAAACCTGATTGAGGTGAACAAAACATTGAGGGACTTAGCTAGGAAGAAACCTTTCCCTTAGTAAAGGGATCAATAACCCGGGAGGAAAGATTAAAGGTAAGGGGCAGGAGATTTAAGCTTCTTCACCCAGACGGTGGTGGGAATCTGGAACTCTGCCTGAAAGGGTGCCCAAGGAAATATTTAGAAAATGTCTAACTAAAAAGGCAATTATGGTGCCTTGCAACTAAAAAGGTGCCTTGCACCTCTGGCTGACCTGCGTGCCACTTGTATAAGTCACGGCTGCAGTTATCTGATATTTTAATCTTAGTTTGTATTCAAACCCCACCAATGAAACAAATTCATAGCAACACAACACAATACGGTGATGTGCAGGCAAGAATTGACAAGATAGTTTTCCAATTATCCAATTTTGTTACTTGTGGACTAAATTCCTGTCCTCAGTCACTGGTCCATTCATTCAAGTCTCATTAATGAGTCAGGTCCAGTGGTGAATTATTGACTCACAGACTGGTTCAAGTAGTGAAAAAAGTCAATGTGCTGATTCAGATCAGGGTCCACCTTGCTGGGGCTTCTTCTGTTAATGCTTTTGTTACTTTCCAGATTAAGCACATCTCCCGCACAGAAAGTTTTATTTTGATTCCCCTGTTCCTAATGGATTGAATCAGAGCGGTATTTATAAAGGCCGACTGTGAGGTGCTCACTGACCTACAGCTGTCTGGAGCTTGCTGGGACACCTCTGTAAGACGCACTATCTGAAAACTTTTGCGTAATAAAATTCTCAAGGATTGCCACCATCCTTTTCACAGCCAACGTCAAGGCAGTGATTATCAAGGTATTCAAACTAGTCCAAAAACACAACCGAAGGACGGCAGGGTGGCACAGTGGTTAGCACTGCTGCCTCACCACGCCAGGGCCCCGGGTTCGATTCCGATCTCCGGTGACTGTCTGTGTGGAGTTTGCACATTCTTCCTGTGTCTACGTGGATTTCCTCCTGATGCTCCGGTTTCCTCCCACGGTCTGAAGATGTGCAGATTAGGTGGACTGACCATGCTAAATTGCCCCTAGGTGAAGTTACGGGGATAGGGCGTGGGATTGGACCTAGGTGGGGGGTGCTCTTTCAGAGGGTCGGTGCAGACTTGATAGGCCGAATGGCCACCCTTTGCACTGTAGGGATTCCACGATTCTGTGACTACTTGAAAACTGCGATTTTAACTTGACCACCGTAGCTAGCAAACTGGTTGAAGTTATGGACGAGCAGGTGTAAGATGGTACATTTGCTATGATGCTTGAGCAGTTACCAAGCATTCTCCCCAACTCATTCCATGTAAAAAGCTCATATAAGACCTTTACTCGCAGACTGCAGTCTCCTCCGAGTCATGCCACCAGCAGTTAATTCTGGTTTAGCAGGATTTACAGGTACTTTGAAATGCCTGGCATTCACATCTACAGTTCTACACAACCAGAAAAACAGCTAAACTGGTTAACAAATGCATCTCCCAGCACCTGCTGCACAAATACCTATTGCTTCATCCATCCGACCTGACACCTCATTTGATTTTTTAAAATTAATTTGACCACTCCCTTCTCATTTCCTTGCTTTTGATCACACACCTAAAGAACCCTTATTCTTTTCCTCCTACTGGTTTGTTTAGCAGCCATTTTTGGGATAACACTAGACTGGCCCAGGTTACCGAACTCAAGAGGTCGGCAGAACTTGGGTTCATCTGGTTTGAGGTCTTGGCCTTGCACAAATATATTCCGCCACCAAAATGTGGAACAAAATAAGCACAACCATATGCCAAAGGACTTCTGCCACGCGAGCTGTAAATTTCTTGTTCTCAACTAATCATTTGGATAGATCAGGGTGGCACGGTGGTGCAGTGGTTAGCACCAAGCACCTGGGTTCGATTTCCGACCATGGGTGACTGCATGTGTGGAGTTTGCACATTCTCCCAAGTGTCTGCCTGCGTTTCCTCCGGGTGCTCCGATTTCCTTGCACAGTCCAAAGGTTAGGTGGATTGGTCGTGCTAAATTGCCCCTTAAGTGTCCAGAGGTTAGGTGGGGTTATAGGTTGCGGGGGTGTGGGCCTCAGTGGAGTACTCTTTCACAGGGTCGGTGCAGACTCAATGAACCAAATGGCCTCCTTCCAAACTATAGGGATTCTATGATAGTACCACTCATGCCACACAAGTGCCAGGCAACAACCATCCCCAACAAGAGAAAATCCAACTTCCCTCACCCTGACATTTGATGATATTAATATTGTTGAACGCCATTCCCCAGCTGCTATCAACATCCTAGTTGTTACCTATGACCAGCCAAATAAACACTGTGGCTACGCGAGCAGGTCAGAGGCGAGGAATCCTGTGGCAAGTAACTCACCTCCTGACTCGAGTTTGGGGAGATTTTAGGACCTGTCTACTATTTAAAAGGCACCAGTCAGGAGTGTGATGAAATGCCCTCGACTTGCCTGGATAAGCCCAGCTTCAACAAAATTTCAGAAGTGCAACCCACTTCATTGGCACCCCATCCACCAGCTTACTCATTCACTCCTTCCACCACTGATGCCAATTGGCAGCAATGTTTACCATCAATTGCTGCAATTCACCAAGGCTCCTTCAGCAGCATCTTCCAAACCCATTATCTCTAATACGTAGAACGACAAGGACACCAGATACATGGGAGCACCACCACCTGCAAGGTTCCCTCCTAACGACTTGGAAATATCTCGCCGTTCCTTCACTGTCGCTGGGTGAAAATCCTGGAACTCCCTCCCTAACAGCTCTGTGGGTGTACCTACATAGCACAGTGACCACAGCGATGCAAAATGGTTGCTCACCTCCACTTCCACAAGGGCAATTTGGGATGGATAATAAACGCTGGCCTAGTCAGCGACACCCACTCTTAGTGAAGTAACTTTTAAAAAGGTAAAGCTGAAATTGAAAAGCCTGTCCAGGACATCTGAAAATCTTTGTAATTATCACTTGCAGTCGTTGATAAATGACCTTTGGCTGCACTGATAGTATGGGACAGTTTATAAGGTCACATAGTTTTCTCTTGTCTTTGTTGAATCATACCCAACCATACCCTCCGAGCACCCTCCAGTGATTTAATTTCAGCTGGGTCCTGACATTTCTGGAAACCTCTCTCTCTATTTCGGCCAATCAAACTACCAAGAAAGCCATACAAGTAGAGGTTTGCTTGACTGTGTAGTAAGCCCTCTCTTCTCATAGGGACACAAGACTGTACCTCATGGGGGCACGGGGCCTTGCCTCGTGGGGGCGCGGGGCCTTACCTCGTGAGGGCGCGGGGCCTTACCTCGTGAGGGCGCGGGGCCTTACCTCGTGAGGGCGCGGGGCCTTACCTCGTGAGGGCGCGGGGCCTTACCTCGTGAGGGCGCGGGGCCTTACCTCGTGAGGGCGCGGGGCCTTACCTCGTGAGGTCGCGGGGCCTTACCTCGTGAGGTCGCGGGGCCTTACCTCGTGGGGGCGCGGGGCCTTACCTCGTGGGGGCATGGGGCCTTACCTCGTGGGGGCACGGGGCCTTGCCTCGTGGGGGCACGGGGCCTTACCTCGTGGGGGCACGGGACCTTGCCTCGTGGGGGCACGGGGCCTTGCCTCGTGGGGGCACGGGGCCTTGCCTCGTGGGGGCACGGGGCCTTGCCTCGTGGGGGCACGGGGCCTTACCTCATGGGGACGCGGGACTGTAGAGTGGTTAGGCACAAGAATTAGCTTTGCAATCCCCAAGTGGAATACTTGCTGAGAAATATTAGACTAAGTAGGCATTAGCCCAAAAGAATCCAGGTAATATTAATAGGAATGGAGGATTATAAGAATTGCTTTTCTTCCCTCCAGCCAAATGAAATGAAATGAAAATGAAAATTCCTTATTGTCACGAGTAGGCTGCAAATGAAGTTACTGTGAAAAGCCCCTAGTCGCCACATTCCGGCGCCTGTTCGGGGAGGCTGTTACGGGAGGGGTATGTGGGAAGACCACCATGTGACATTGCTGGCAAAGAGACAGACAATGGGCTGAATGGACTCCGTCTGTGCTCTAAATCTTTGCATTGTGCGATAATTACACCGTAGACAAAGGTTTCAGCCTTTCTTCATATCGTTACGAAAAAGATCCAGAGATAAAGCACATTTAGCAAACATGATTTTTATAGTAGGATTTTGTAATTTTCCAGATCTCAAAAACAGAGCATTACAGAACTGAACCAAAACCTGTGGCTGCTAAAACATTCTCACCACAATTGTAATTGTGCCACCAATCCAGATCTGTAAATATAGCTCTAATGCTTCTTATTAAGGGATAACTTAAAACCAGGTTTACAAATATATGAAACAAATTGACAATTGCTTCCCATGTTATACAATATTGACCAAAGTAAACTGCTGAATACTGTAGTAACGTGATGCAATATTTGTAAATGAGAGGAAACAAAAGGGTTGAGTATGAGAGTAAAGAAATTTGACTAAAAGTACACAGGGCAGTGGTGAGGCCTTAGCTGGAGTATTGTGTGCAGTTTCTGTCTCATTTGTTTTAAAAGCTGATGCCCATAGAATCCCAAAAGTGCAGAAGGAGGAGGCCATTTGGCCCATCACATCTGCACCGACCCTCTGAAAGAACACCTCACCAAGGCGCACTCCCCCCACCCTATCCCCGTAACCCCACCTAACCTCCACATCTTTTGGACACTAAAGGGTAATTAATCACGGCCAATCCCCCCATCTTTGACCTGTGGGAGGAAACTTGAGAACCCGGAGACAACACGCGCATTCATATATAGAATCATAGAATTTATAGTAGAGAAGGAGTCCATTCTTCCCATCGAGTCTGCACGGGCCCTTTGAAAGAGCACCCCACTTAAGCCCATACCTCCACCCTATCCCCGTAACCTCACATAACCTTCTTTTTGGACACTAAGGGGCAATTTAGCATGGCCAATCCACCTATCCTGCAGATTTTTGGACTGTGGGAGGAAACCGGAGCGCCCGGAGGAAACCCACGCAGACACAGGGTCAACGTGCAGACTCCGCATAGATAGTGACCCAAGCTGGGAATCGATCCGGGGACCCTGGAGCTGTGAAGCAATTGTGCTAACCACTGTGCCGCAATGCTGCCCCCATTCACGGGCAATACGTGCAGTCTCCAAACAGTCACCCAAAGCCGGAATCGAACCCGGGTACCGAGCGCTGTGAGGCAGCAGTGCTATCTACTGTGCCACCCTGCTGTTATCTAAAGAAGGTCATCCTCGCCCCAGAGGGAGTGCAAAAAAAGGGTGACTGGACTGGTTCCTGGGATAAGGGGGTTGTCCTAGGTGAAGAAAAGGAGCAGACTAGGTCTATATTTAATGGAGGTTAGAAGATTTAGAGGTGATCTCACTGAACCATTGAAGATTTTTAAGGACACAACAGGGTAGTTGCTGAGAAAATGCTTCTCCTGGCTGGAAAATCTAGAACCTGGGGATTAAAGTCTCAGATTCAGGAGTCGATCATTTAGGACTGAGATGAGGAGGATTGCTTCACTTGAAAGGTTGAGAATCTTTCGAATTTTCTACCTCAGGGAGAAGTAGATGTTCAGTCGTTGAATCAATTTAAGACAGGGGTCGATGGATTTTTGAATATGAAGGGAATTAAAGGATATGGGAAGGATGGAGCTGAGGTAGAAGATAAGGCATGATCATATTGAATGCCAGACTAGACCCAAAGGGGCTGAATGGCCTATTCCTGCTCCTATTTTCTTATGAAAGGCGGAAGACAAGTTATATTTTCTGACACAAATTTCTCCAATAACTGGACCCATTAAACCTTCTGCAAAACAATTAAAATTGATCTTAAATGAATTTATCCTAAAAATAGCCCTTAATAGTTTACATCACAAGGCCAGATAGAAAAACATCAGCTGATGTTTGACTTTGAGTGGCATTTGGTTATTTACATTATATGTTTTATTGGCAGTACTTTCTTTGGTGTAATGTAATGCTGTTATGGTTTACAAGAACTGCGAACATTGTCGGCTCACTTAGTGTATTCTCACTTAAATTATAACTTTTAGTAGGTATATCTCAGATAAACAAAGAATTGTTGGAAATTTAAATAATTTAACCGGGATATCTTCAGCTTTATAAACGTCAGTGCACTTCATTACTACAACTGTGTGTAGATCGCATGACGAGAACCTGAAAAATAGTTTTGAAAGATTAGATCTGAACTCGATCTCATCCGAAAGGGGATTCTGACTTTCTGGGGATTGCTTTGAAGAAGGGAGTGAGAGAAACTCTACAAGAGTATTGGGAGCTTCAGCATCCTGTAGCTATCAGCTTCTCTAAACCCGTACTTGCACAGTGTGTCAAAGTACACAGCTGGGCAGTTTGAGGACTGGCTCAGAAACAGGAGGCAGCACGATAGAAGGCTGTTTTTACCCAATGAGCGACTAAGGTTTGGAACACACCACCTAATCGGAAACAGATTCAGCCGTAGCTTTCAGAAGGGGTTCAGATCAAAATTGAAGCAGAAAAAACTGTAGGATAACGGGGAGAGAGGGCAGATTTAACCAAATTGCTTTTCAAAAGAGTTAGTGCAAAGCCTATGGGCCGAATGGCCTCCTCCTGCCCTGAATATTATTCTGTGACTTAATGAACTCTGGTAACAGTGCTGTTTCCTAAAAAATTAAGTAATATTTACCCTTCTTATGGGCTTTTGCATCAAACAATGTGCAGTTGCACCTCAGGTTAGACCGCAGTTAGAAAAGCGTCCACATTTTTGTCAGTCTAGAAAGTGGATTGGCCACATTAAATTGCCCCTTAATTGGAAAAAAAAATAATTGGGTGCTCTAAATTTATATATTTTTTAAAAACTGCTTGCTGAATCCTGGGTGAATGGGTGAAAGAGCATGAAAAAAATTAGGACTTTTCCCTTGGAGCCTGCTGGGAGGCCATCCGGGTTGACCTGGAAACCTCCACGTACAGCAGAGTGGTGGTGTCGCAGTAATGCCACTGGACTAGTAGTCCAGGGGCCCAGCCGAATGCTCAGGGGACATGGGTTCAAATCCCACCACTGGCAGAATTTAAATTCAATGAATAAATCTTGAATTGAAAGCTAGTCTCAGTAATGGTGACCATGAAATGATCATTAATTGCTGTAAAAACCCATCTGGTTCACTAATTCCTTTGAGGAAGGAGATCTGATCTGCGTGCGCCTTCAGACCCACAGCAATGGAGCTGACTCATTACTGCCCCTGAAGTTGTTTAGCAAACCACTTTGTTCAAGGGCAATTAATGCTGGCCTTGATGGTGATACCCACATCCCCATTAAGTGGTTCATTTAAAATGGGTTCTGGGCTGGCTGGCAAAATGGCAGCAGGAAGACGCCTGGCACTTCCCATATTGTTTCCCACATCATTTGTACCTCCGCACCTGCCCTCAAAAGTCCAGGAGAATTCCAGCTTATATTTCCACAATCGTCTTTCACCCATGCAATTATTTACCCTTATTAAAATAATTTTATGTTTTTGCTCACAAAACATTAAAATGGAGTTTGTCTTCAAGGCTCCTGTCAGCTCCTAGACAAATTAGCTTATTATAATAAACATCTGGCATCGTTAAAACAAGGAGCGATTCAGTCAGTGCACAAACTGGGGGGTTGGAGAATCGCTCGGGGCCGGTGTCAATCCCGCCCCCGCCGTGGCCCGAATTCTCCGGCACCCGGGAATCGCGCCGCGCCAGTCGACGGGTCCGCCGCGGCGATTCTCCGGCCCGAAGTCCCGCCGGTGACAGGCCTTTCCCGCCGGCGGGAATCAAAGCACATCTGGTGCCGGTGGGATTGGCAGCGCGGTCGGGCGCCGGGGTCCGAGGGGGCGGGGGGGGCTCCTGCTCCGGGGGGGTGCCCCCACAGTGGCCTGGCCCGCAATCGGGGCCTGTGTCGTGGGGGCACTCTTTTTCTTCCGCCTCCGCCACGGTCTCCACCATGCCAGGGGCGGAAGAGACCCCCTCCCCCGCACATGCGCTGGGATGACGTCAGCAGCCGCTGACGCTCCGGCGCATGTACGGACTTGCGCCGGCCGGCGAAGGCTTTCGGCCCCGGCTGGCGGGGTGCCAAAGGCCGTTCGCGGCGGCCGGCGGTCGGAAACCACTCTGGCGCGGGCCTAGCCCCTAAAGGTACGGAGAATTCCACACCTTTGGGGAGGCCCGACGCTGGAGTGGTTCTCGCCACTCCACAACCCCGGGACCCCCCGCCCCGCCGGGTAGGGGAGAATGCCGGCCCAGAAACTCTTTTGAAAAGTACCTAGATCTGCACCTCAAGTGCTGTAAGCTGCAGGGCTATGGGTCTTGTGCAGGAATATGGAGTTAGAAAGGGCACCGAGTGTCATTATACGCAGATGACCTGTTGCTTTATGTGGCGGACCCGGTGGGGGGAATGCCGGAGGTGATGCAGATCCTCAGGGAGTTTGGGGGCTTTTCTGGGTACAAGCTCAACCTGGGTAAGAGTGAGCTGTTCGTCGTGCACGCGGGGGATCAAGAGGAGGCGATTGGTAGGCTCCCACTGAAAAGGGCAGGGAGGAGCTTTCGGTACCTGGGAGTCCAGGTGGCTAGGAGCTGGGGGGCCCTGCACAAACTCAACCTCACTAGGCTGGTGGAGCAAATGGAGGACGAGTTCAAAAGATGGGACATGTCGCCGCTGTCGCTGGCGGGCAGGGTGCAGTCCGTCAAGATGACGGTGCTCCCAAGGTTTTTGTTCCTGTTCAGGTGCCTCCTCATCCTTATCCCGAAGGCCTTTTTTAGGAGGATCAATAGGAGAATTACGGGATTTGTGTGGGCGCATGGGACTCCGAGGGTGAGAAGGGTATTTTTGGAGCGGGCCAGGGATGGGGGGGGGGGGGGCATTGCCCAACCTCTGTGGGCACTACTGGGCTGCCAACGCAGCGATGGTGCATAAGTGGGTAATGGACGGGGCAGGGGCAGCATGGAAGAGGATGGAGATGGCGTCCTGCGTGGACATGAGCCTGGAGGCGCTGGTAACAGCGCCGTTGCCGCTCCCTCCAACGAGGTATACCACGAGCCCGGTGGTGGCGGCTACCCTCAAAATCTGGGGGCAATGGAGACGGCATAGGGGGGAGGTGGGGGGCTCGATGGAGTCCCCGATTCGGGGGAACCACTGGTTTGTTCCAGGGAGCATCGATGGCGGATTTCTGGGCTGGCACAGGGTAGGTATTAGGAGGTTGAGGGACCTGTTTGTAGATGGGAGGTTTGCGAGCCTGGGTGAGTTAGAGGGGAAGTTTGGGCTCCCCCCGGGGAACATGTTTAAGTACATGCAGGTTAGGGCGTTTGCCAGGCGGCAGGTGGAGGGGTTCCCTCTGCTGCCCCCACGTGGGGTACGGGACAGGGTGCTCTCCAGGGTGTGGGTTGGAGGATTTCGGACGTGTACCATGTCATGCAGGAGGTGGATGAGGCCTCGGTGGGGGAGCTGAAGGGTAAATGGGAAGAGGAGCTGGGTGAGGAGATTGAGGATGGGACGTGGGCGGATGCCCTGGAAAGAGTGAATTCCTCCACTTCCTGTGCGAGGCTTAGCCTCATACAGTTCAAGGTGCTGCACAGGGCCCACGTGACTGGGACGAGGATGAGTAGGTTTTTCGGGGGCGAAGACAGGTGTGCTCGGTGCTCGGGGAGCCCAGCGAACCACGCCCATATGTTCTGGGCATGTCCAGCGCTGGGGGAGTTTTGGAAGGGGGCAGCAAGGACGGTGTCGAGGGTGGTAGGATCCAGGGTCAAGCCAGGCTGGGGACTCGCAACATTTGTGGTTGGAGTGGAGCCGGGAGCACAGGAGGCGAAAGAGGCCGGTGTTCTGGGCTTTGCGTCCCTAGTAGCCCGGTGGAGGATCTTGCTTCAGTGGAAGGATGCGAGGCCCCCAAGCGTGGAGGCCTGGATCAATGATATGGTGGGGTTCATCAAGTTGGAGAAGGTGTAATTTGCCCTGAGGGGATCAGTACAGGTTGTGGCAGCCTTTCGCAGCAACCGGGGGGGGGGGTTGTTTCGAGGGAAGGGAGAAATATGTATATTGAATATGCCGGGTGTTTATCTATCTCTCCTTTTTGTAGCTACTGGGGGGTGTTTGGTTTTGGGGGTTAGCGTGTTTTTCTTTTTGTTGTTGTTAATATTGTTTTCTTGTTGTTATTTTCTGTTTTGGATATGTTTTTGAAAATCTCAATAAAAATTATTTAAAAAAAACAATTATTCAGGGGTTCCTTACACAAGAAACATTTGTTAATTGACTCACAAGTCAACATGAACACTGCATTATTCTCCTTTGAACTACTCAGACAAGTTGATAAGCAAAGACAAAGCAATCATTCATTGAAAGAGAGTTACAGGTCCCTCAGTCAAGTATTTATCTTTGGTATTTCTTTCACGGGTTGAATAATTTGGAAAAGACAACAGTTGCTCAATCGCAGAGTAACTTAGCTGAAAACTTGATAGAATCAAGAAAAGCAATACCGTTAATCGAAGAGTACCCATCACTCTCAAAGTCACATTATCCAGCCCGCAGATTATCCTTTGGCACAAGTGAGGTGAATAGATTTAAAACTAAGTGTGACTCTTACAAGTCAAAACAGTTCCTCCTCTCATAAACTCAGAGCATATTCATTGTATATTGAATGTGTTTCCAAATAGATTCATGTATCAATTGATATGGGATAAATATCAGATCTGCAAGAGGATAGGTAGGATATTCAACTTTGCAGCCAGATCTTTGCTTCATCTTCCCTCTATTGCAATGTAAAAACTCTGGAACTGAACCTCACAGCTCAATGGTCAAACTTATCGGGCTCATGAGAAAGATTGCCCCACAACCTGGAGTGCTCACTCCCAATTGTTCTAGTCCTTTACCCCACACTAATAGAAGGTACACTTTTGTACGTCATCAATCCCTGCCACACAGTATGACAAAAGGTAAAAACAAGTTGAAGAGGTTGTGATGTTTAACGGAAGAACAGAAATGATGGGAATGTGACATGAACACATACATTACCAGCAGTCCCTACTGGAATGCATTGGACTATTTATTACCTGTTGGCTTCCTTGAGTCCCACGTATGCTTGGGTTATTTCCCCTTGGTCCTTCATCTTGCGTATATCATCCATGAAGATCATTGGCTCGGTCATCGTCTCCTGCAACGAGAACTCATTGAGCATTCCAGCAACGTTCACAACAAAGACTTCTGGGTACCACCGCTGAAAAGAACAGTTTCTCTACCACCAAATAATCAAAGCACAACTTTGGGGATGAGGTTCCTTCATTAATGAAAAGTGAAAAGAAACCGCAACACTTGCGTCCATCTGATGATCTGCTAGGAAACATCATGTAGGGTTGAAATAGCAACAGTTAATTCAGTCCCATTAAGTGTTGTTTTTCAGACATGCATGCTGGCTGAGGACAATTTGACTGACTGGTGTGGTTGTAATGCATGCTTTGTGGTATAAATGCACTTTTCCAGTCTCTAACTGAAGGTAGATTCCTTCTCAGGCATTAGACAAGTTCAAAGAACAACAAAGAACAAAGAAAAGTACAGCACAGGATTGGACCCTTCGGCCCTCCAGGTCTGCTCGATCATGCTGCCCGTCTAACCTAAAACCTTTTACACTTCCGGGGTCTGGATCCCTCTATTCCATGTATTTGTCAAGACATCCCTTAAATGTCACTATCGTACCTGCTTCCACCACCTCCTCCTGCAACAAGTTCCAGGCACCCACTACCCTCTGTGTAAAAGAAATTCCCTTGCACATCTCCTCTAAACTTTGCCTCACACACCTTAAACCTATGCCCCTTAGTAAATGACTCTTCCACCCTGTCTATGCCTCTCATCATTTTGTAGACCTCAATCAGGTCGCTCCTCAACCTCCGTCGTTCCAGTGGGAACAGAGTTCATCCAACCTCTTCTCATAGCTAATGCCCTCCATACCAGGCAACATCCTGGCAAACCTCTTCTGTACCCTCTCCAAAGCCTCCACATCCTTCTGGTAGTGTGGCGACCGGAATTGTACACTATACTCCAAGTGTGGCCTAACTAAGGTACTATACAGCTGCAGCATGAAGTGTCAATTCTTATATTCAAATTCATTCTCATTACAACAGCAAAGTATCAAAAAGAGGAGCAGAAGACCAAAGGTACATTTACCTTGCTTTCCTAGAGGCGAGTGAGGGAGTCAGAGGAAGAACACAAAACAGTTTGTTAGCAGCATTCAGACATTACTGGAACAGTAATAAAAACCAAAGGTTGACTATGGAAGGTAACTAGATTGCTATAGCACAAGTTTTCATCAAAGTAAAATAAGCTCGTGGATAAATAGAAATAGAAAATATTTAAGTGTTGGCCGGGATTTTCCATCTATCGCAGGGTACATCAGCGTTCCATATACCTTGTGTGCCATAGCTTCTTTCTGGCTGACCAGTTGGGATCGCAGAATGAGAACTTCCTCTTTGCGGACCTCCAGTTCCTCACTTGACGCAGTCAACTGGTCAAGTAGAACTTTGTACGCGGGAGAACCAGGGGCTATGACTTCAGGGGAGGCCTTCTCGCTCAGAGCTCTGTGCATTTCATTCAGTTCGTTCTTTAGTTTCTTATTCTCGGACTCCAGTTCTTGCCTCTGGGGAATACAACAGGGAGCGATCAGTCAGGAAGATAAGACTCGACTCCACTGAACAAGTTCACGAAAGTTGAGCACAGCCATTTCCTGAAAACCGAAATGCGGCAGCTTTTAGCAGTCCTTCAATGTTCATTTCCCGTTCAAAACCAAACACTGCACAGGTTTAAATCGCTGCCACGTGGAAATGAAGCCTGTATACTTAGAATTTCTGAATGGCTTGAAGAGGGAGTATTCAAAGATATTTCCATTTCATATAGAATGCTCTGTACACCTTCCAAGAGGTGAGATTGTACAGATCTAATTGCATGGGTAAGTGATCAGAAAGAAATGGTGCCCAACACCTTGCTGTGCCTGGGTGTTATTTACGCAGTAGGTTAACGATCATGTGAAATACTATGGCCTGAACTTTTTAAGTCAGTGGCCAAGTGATGTCACTCATCACTGACCTCAAAGAAACGTGCCCATGAAGATCGAGCAATCTCTGTGGCACAGACGTCATCTTTTCCACGTTAATTTCATTCTGGTGTCAATTATATGGGATCTCTGGCCAAAACAGTGACATCATCAAGCAAGCTAAGCAACCAATCACAATCACAGGCTGCAAATCAGGAAGCAAAATGCACCGATTATTAGACTTCTAATCATTTTACAGAGGGCATCATAGTGTCTGGGACAGACACATGGAGTTCTGCTAGAAGATGAAATAAAGGACAGCACGGACATTTCGAGTTTGGTGGGGAGGGTGAAAGCTGATCTAGCAAGGTGGAATGGTCACCCTCTGTCACTGACGGGTTGGGTACAGGCGGTTAAAATGAATGTGTTGCCGCGATTCCGGTTTGTTTTTCAATGCCTGCCGATTTTCCTGGCAAATGCATTTTTTTTTTAATGAGAGATTGAAGGGATGATTACCTCGTTCATCTGGGGAGGGAAGGCGGCCAGAATTAAAAAGATGCTACAGTACTACAGAGAGGAAGGCAGGCAGGGGGTTTGGGTCTTCTGAACCTGATGTATTATTACTGGACGGCGAATGTGGAGAAGGTTGACTCCCAATCGGTCAGAATGGAGGAGAGTTTGGGTAGGGGGTTGGGTTTGAAGGCGCTAGCTACAGCGCCGCTCCCGACGGCCCCGGGGAGATACTCCGGTAGTAATAGCTTTGTTGAGAATTTGGAGGCAATTTTGACAGCACTTCGGGTTGGGGGCAGGGTCAAGGGAAATGCCGATTCGGGGGAACCACAGATTTGAGCCAAGGAAATGGGTGGGAAATCTTCGGAGATGGGGGGAGAAAGGAATTAGGACACTAAAAGATTTGTTTCTTGGGGGTCGGTTTGCAGGATTGAAGAAGCTGGGAGCGAAGTATGGGCTGGAGCAGGGGGAGATATTTAAATACATACAGGTTCGAGACTTTGCCAGAAAGGAGATACAGAGCTTCCCAGTAGAGCTGGCTTCCACATTGCTGGAGGAGATGCTAATGACGGGGGGAGTCATGAAGGGGGTAGTATCGGCGGTTTACGGGGCTATTTTGGGAGGAGGAGAAGGCGCCGCTAGAAGGGATCAAGGCAAAGTGGGAGGAAGAGTTGGGAGAGGGTACAGAGGAGGGGTTCTGGTGTGAGGTGCTCCAGAGGGTGAATGCCTCCACCTCGTGTGCGAGGTTGGGGCTGATACAGCTGAAGGTGGTGTTTCGAGCACACCTTACAAGGGCGAGGATGAGCCGGCTCTTTCAGGGGGTAGAGGATGTGTGTGAACGTAGAGCGGGGGGCCCCGCAAACCACATTCATATGTTTTGGTCATAAGTTGGACGATTACTGGAAGGAAGTTTTTAGGGTAATCTCTAAAGTGGTGCACGTGAAACTGGACCCGGGCCCTCGGGAGGCCATGTTCGAGGTGTCGGACCAGCTGGGGTTGGAAACGGGCGCGGAGGCAGGTGTTGAAGCCTTCGCCTCGTGGATCGCCCGAAGGCGGATCCTGTTAGGGTGGAGATCAACCTCTCCATCCTGTGCCCTGGCGTGGCGGAGGGACCTGTTGGAATGCTTGAAAAGGTCAAATTTGAACTGAGGGGAAGGATGGAGGGGTTCTACAATTCATGGACGTTATTCATTATGCACTCTCGAGAATTGGATCACATCGAACATTCGGGGGGTTGGGAACTGGAGGGTTGGGGGGAGGGGGCGGCGTGTGTTAATGGTGACTGAGTGATTCCCGATTCCCTTTTGTCATTTGTTTATGTTAATATGCGGGCCAATGTCTGGGGGGTTTGGTGGGAGGATGGGATCGTTGTTATTGATCTGGGAGTTGACATTACATTTGTTATTGATTATTGTTTATTGTTGGGTGTAAATTTTGGAGAAAATGTGAAAAAGGAGGAGAATAAAAAAATATTTAAAAATAAATAAAGGGCAGCACGGTGAGGCAGTGGTTAGCACTGTAGCCTCACGGCGCCGAGGTCCCAGGTTCGATCCCGGCTCTGGGTCACTGTGTGGAGTTTGTACATTTTCCCCGTGTTTGCTTGGGTTTCGCCTCCACAGCCCAAAGATGTGCAAGGCAGGTGAATTGGACACACTAAATTGCCCCTTAATTGGAAAAAATGAAATGGCTATTCTAAATTTTTAAAAAAAAAGATGAAATAACAAAATAAAAGCCCTTGTGTAATTATCAGAATGGAGAAATCTGAAATTATAGAACCACAGAATCCCTACAGTGCAGAAGTCCACCTAACCTGCTCATCTTTGTGACTGTGGGAGGAAACCGGAGCACCCGGAGGAAAACAATGCAGAGACGGGGAGGATGTGCAGACTCCACACAGTCAGTCACCCGAGGCCGGATTTGAACGCGTGTCCCTGGTGCTGCGAGGCAGCAGTGCTAACCACTGCACCACCATTCTGCTCCAAATTCCCAAAATATAGAATTAGTTTATCAGAGCCAGAAAGTAATTCGTAATCGTGACTTAGTAAGCCATTAACAATTCAGCTACATCCCATTCAACAAGATGTAACATTTAGGTTGGGTTTTAACAGTGAGACGTAAATGTTGATTTCCGTGTCAAAATCAAGTGATTTCTAAAGATTTTCATTTGTTGAGACTTCAACAGCACAGTCTCAGGAGGAATGGACAGATCTTCAGGATGGCAGGCAAGAGTCGGCAGCCACACTGCCGTTTCACATTCCGATCAGCATTCCGTGGCTGCAGGCAGGACCTCTGCTCCCTCCAATTCAGGAGCAAATCCTACCTCAGCGAGCTGCCAGCCAATCAGATTGGTCGTCCGCTCGCTTGCCCCGGACCTTAAGTGGGGCGGCGGGGGGGGGGGGGGCAGAACGGTGGCGCAGTGGTTAGCATTGCTACCCCACGTCGCCGAGGTCCCAGGTTCGATCCCGGCTCTAGGTCATTGTCCGTGTGGAGTTTGCACATTCTCTCCGTGTTTGCGTGGGTCTCACCCCCACAACGTGGAGGGTAGGTGGATTGGCCGGGGTAAATTGCCTCTTAATTGGAAAACTAATGAGTTGGGCACTCTAAATTAAAAAAAAGATGGGGGGGCACCCAAAGTTATAAGCTGGAGCCCAATGGTTAAGTCCGGCATTCCTATTTCATGCTCCCCTCTCCTCCCTCCACCCCCTGCCCCCCACCTGCTGGCAGGGAAGCGTAGAATCTGGGACTGGGATTCACTGATAGCACCTTTTACAGATTTCTGCACTTAGTGTTTGTGTGGACACCAGCAGTCGCTCTCAGTTTCACAGTTGCAATGACGGGGAACACCGACATTCCCAAAATTGGAGCTTATATTGGGGTAACGTAGTGGTTAGCACAGTTGCTTCACAGCTCCAGGGTCCCAGGTTCGATTCCCAGCTTGGGTCACTGTCTGTGCGGAGTTTGCACTTTCTCCACATGTATGCATGGGTTTCCTCCGGGTGCTCCGGTTTCCTCCCACAGTCCAATAAATATGCCGGTTAGGTGGATTGGCCGTGCTAAATTGCCCTTAGTGCCCAAAAGGATTGGGTTGGGTTGGGTGGTGTTACAGGGATAGGGTGGGGGTGTAGGCTGGGGCAGGGTGCTCTTTCCAAGGTCCGGTGCAGACCCGACGGGCTGAATAACCTTCTTCTGCACTGTAAATTCCACGATTCTATGATATTCGGCCTTTGAGTAACATGACCCGTGGAGCAGGAATTTGACTTTACACCACTAGGTGGAGCTGCTGGTCACATTTTCTTTGAACCTTCACCAAACTCCATTGCGTTTCAGGCAGCAACTTCAGGTTGCCATCAAGCACAGCAACAGCTGTAATGAGCAACCCTCTGCTCTGTCAGCTGAACGAGTGGTAGGAAAGCAATTGTGCCAGGTAGGATTCAAACCCCCAAAGACCTGAACCGTTGGGCCTGTTTTCAGTGGTACCAAGAGAATATGGAATGATTTTGAAATCAGAAAGGGGGGGGGGGGCGAGAATACAGAGGTCTAGAATGAGAGGCCAAGATTAGATGGAAGAGATTTTAGAAGACAGAACCCGGCTCCTTAGACAGCAGCATCCATACCCACGGCCCGCTACCATGTAGAAGGACAAGGGCAGCAAATACCTGGAATGCCACCACTTGCATGTTCCCCTCTAAGTCGCTCACCATCCTGACATAAACATATTGCCGTTCCTTCACTGTCGCTGAGACAAAATCCTGGAACTCCCTCTCTAACCGCAGGGTGGGTGCACCTAAACCACATGGACTGCAGTGATTCAAGAGGGTAGCTCACCACCACCTCTCTCAAGGGCAATTAGGGACGGGCAACAAATACTGGCAGAGCCAGCGACGCCCACATCCCATGAATGAAAGAAAATGAATAAATATTTGTTGACGCAGAGGATTCCACAATCCTTTCTGTTCTTCAATTCTTCTATCGGACATCCACTCAGTGAAGTTTAAAATAGGAGGAGGCCATTCAGCCTGTTCCACAATTCATTTAGATCGTGGTTGATCTGTATATCAAAGGACATGATGCATTTTTTGCAGTAAAATAAACCTTTTCTGATTTCCACTAGTACAGTCTGAGGATCACAAAATAGACATGATTTATAGATCACCCTGTGTTTTAGGAATGTCTGAGAGTTTCATTACCCGAAGTGATTTACAGTCAGTGAAGTTCTTTTGAAGTGCAGTCCCTGCTGTAATGTAGGAACCACAGCAACTGTGGGGTAAACCAACCAGGGGCTGGTTTAGCACACTGGGCTAAATCGCTGGCTTTTAAAGCAGACCAAGGCAGGCCAGCAGCACGGTTCAATTCCCGTACCAGCCTCCCCCAACAGGCGCCGGAATGTGGCGACTAGGGGCTTTCCACAGTAACTTAATTGAAGCCTACTCGTGACAATAAGCGATTTTCATTTCAACTAATTTATACACAGCAAGCTCCCACAAACAGCAGTGTGATAGCAGTTTGGGTGGCACGGTAGCACAGTTGCTTCACAGCTCCAGTGTCCCAGGTTCGATTCCCGGCATGGGTCACTGTCTGTGTGGAGTCTGCACGTTGTCTCTGTGCCTGCATGGGTTTCCTCCGGGTGCTCTGGTTTCCTCCCACAGTCTAAAGATGTGCAGATTAGGTGGATTGGCCATGCTAAATTGCCCTTAGGTTAGGTGGGGTTACGGGGACAGGGTGGAGGTGTGGGCTGAGGTGGGGTGCTCTTTCCAAGAGCTGGTGCAGACTCGATGGGCCAAACGGCCTCCTTCTGCACTGTAAGTTCTATGATTCTATGATAATGACCAGATAATCTGTTTCCATGATGTTGCTTGAGGGATAAATATTGGTCAGGATGCCAAGGATCAACTTCCCAGCTCACATTTTTTTAAAAAAGCATTTAAACTAAGTGTTTGGAACACAAAATGGTTCCTCAGAAATAAAAATAAATAAATCACCACTTAAGCTCATTACTTTGGTGATTGATCGCAGGTTTAGTTCCCAGCTGGCACTCTGCTATCTGTGATGCAGCATAGTGGCTCCATTCCTTGGAGGGGTGTGGAGGTGCCCTGGCCAATACAATAGTGAATAGACAGTCAAGAGGCTCAATCTCAGGGGAGATGGTGGCAGAGGGGCAGTGTCATGGGCTAGCTACCCAGAGGCCTCGGCTAATGCCCACGAGAGAAGCTGAGGCAACTTAAATTCAAGTAAAATAACCTGGAATTGAGAGCTAGTCTCAGTAATGGCAGCCATGACGGCGATTGTTGGCGGTTGTATAAACCCATCTGGTTCACTAATGTCCTTGAGGGAAGAAAATCTGCCATCCTCACCCAATTTGGCTGGCATGTGACTCCGGGCCCACAGCAATGTGGTTGACTCTTAACTGCCCTCTTGCGGAGCCCGGCAAACCTTTAATTCAAGGGAGACGAGGGATGGGCAACAAATCCTGACCTTGACAGTATTTGAAGAGAGAAAGAAGAGAGAAAGAAAAACCCTGGAGTTTGGCAGGATCGCTCCTTCGATTTAAACCTCAACGACTCCGAGCCAGCCAAATAATCCAAGAGAATCAATGGATATGGGAACTGAGTGGGATCAGCTATCATCGTATTGAATGGTGGAGCCAGTTGGAGGGGCCGAGTGGCCCACGCTTGTTTCTGCTTCTCAGACAGGATTCTTCATTGCGCCGGCAGTGCACCCATGCCCATGGTTTCCCAGCGGCGTGGGGTCGCCACAATGGGAAATCCTATTAGTCGGAGAATCCCACCCCTCAAGTCTTTCTACCCATTGGCGTCCCCGTGACAAGTTTCAAAGTGAAAGCATTCCGGATGGAGCAGTCGACACGAAGCCTGGGGAAAACATCATCCCAGTTCTCCAATTCTGCCCCCACACCCACACGCTGAAGAACCCCAATGGAGGACAGGAATAGATCATGCAGCCCTGTACCTTGAGCGATTCATATTCCAGTTCAACTCCCCTGGCTTGAACCCGTTGGTCCTCGGCCTCCTGGGGAAAAGCACAAAGCAAAATGAGGAAGGTGGAGTCAATTTGCCACAACTTTACAAATCATTCCACTAAGCAGATACAATCCGTATTTTTCCTGTCCCAGTATCCTCCCGGGATTTGATGATCTAACCTGGGAAAGGCCCAGGGCCCAGAAAAAAGGCCCCTCCGTCTACCTGGCAGGAGCCAGAAACTAAATTGTTCTCTCTCTTGAATGCCTGTCCAATTCGGCCTCAGGGGCCAAGTACAGGTCGAGTATCCTTCATCCGTAAATCCAAATACATCCAATTTCCATTTGAACCTCAACCTTTAGAACGGGAAGTCTAGTCGTTTGTCTGCACTATTTACCACATACTTTTTGTGGTGAACGTGTCAAAAGATACCTACCACACGTATCCGTTACTTGTTATTCAGTGACACATTTTTTCTAACCATTTTATTTACTTTAGACTGTAGCTAGCCTTGGCTTAGGCTATTGTAATGCAAGTTTATATGTGGTATCCCCAATCCCAAAGCTATCTGAAATTCAAAATTCAACCATCCAGAGGGTTTCAGATGAAGGATACTCCACCTGTACTATCTCAACACGCCACCTGTATTACCTCTACAATATGAGCAGTTCAATTGCCACAATTTACCCACCTGGATCCCAGCTTCGTCCTATTTAGCAGCCGTGCGTACAAGATGCACTGCAAGAACTCAGCAAGGTTCCTTAGGCAGCACCTTCCAAACCCATGACCAATACCATCTAGAAGGACAAGGGCAGCAGACACCTGGGAACCCCGCCGCCTGGAAACTCCCCTCCAAGTCACTCACCAGGTTCCTGACTTGGAAATGTAATCGGCCGTTCCTTCGCTGTCACTGGGTTCAAATCCTGGAACTCCCTCCCTAACAGCACTGTGGGAGTACACCTCGGATACAGCAGAGGTTCAAAAGGTAGCTCACCACCACCTTCTCAAGGGCAATTAGGGACGGGCAATAAATACTGGCCCAGCCAGCGACGCCCACATCCCATGAATGAATAATGTTTTCCTTAACCTGCTCTATCGAGTAGACAACAATGGCACCAGCCTGCAACCAGCAGATTCCTTTAAGTAAGATCAAAATCCAGTGGCATCATCGCGTCCCGACTTCAATCTTAACTCTAGCCTGGATAGACGAAGACTTGCTCGAACTGCAGCTAGGTGACGGCAGCTAGAGGAAGTGATGCTTCAGCTGTACAAAGTCTTGGATCAGACACCACGTTAGTTCTGCTTTCAGCTTTGGGGCACCGCACCACAGCAAGTAAACCTGAGCTTTGAAATCAGGAAGGACTTCAGCACGCAAAGGGGGGAGAGGAAATGAGGAATTTTCTTCCCCTGGGTACTTTGACAAAGCAACACTTCAAGACTGAGGCCGACAGATATTTATGAGATAGGAATATAAATGGAGGTGGACATGAAGGCGGTTGAGTGGAGTTGAATTGCACCCATGGTTTAACGGAGTGACGGAATGGGTTCAAGAGGCTGAATGTCCTTTTCCAGTCCCTTTTGTAGGGGACATTTCATAAAGAGATAAAGGGGGGGGGGAATCAAACTGCTGTTCCTGTGAAAAAACTATTTACACCCATAAAAGGGAATCCCAAAACGACCATGAGCAGAGCACACCACAGCCAATCAAGAGCATGGATCATTTTTAAGGGTGGTTTTGTACAGGGCAACAAAAGGAGTCCACACCGAGTTGTAGAGAAAAACAGAAGTTATTTTATTTCACACATTAACTATTATGTAGAGATCCTGTAGTCCCCTACTGGGTCTTCTCTAGTCGGTGCCAAACTGGCCGACTATTGATACAAAGACCATTAGACATAGGAGCAGAGTTAGGCCACTCGGCCCATCGAGTCTGCTCCGCCATTCAATCATGGCTGATATTTTTCTCATCCCCATTCTCCTGCCTTCTCCCCATTACCCCTGATCCCCTTTTTAATCATGAACCTACCTATCTCACATGACACATGAACTTGTTCAGGGGGGAGCTCGTATTCTGAAATTCCACGGGGTAGTGGGTCATCCCTACCCAGTGAGGCCTGTATGGGTCATAACCAGTGGAAGTAAGTGACATCAATTATCCTCCACAGGAATAACAAACTGTCCACATGCAATTCTCCCGTAAATCAAATAGGCAGCCATGAGGATGGGCCAAGTGGCCTGTTTCTGCGCATGTATCCAATATGGAACGCACTCAATGAGTCCAAAAAGAGCACCACTTAGGATCATGCTTCAACGCTCTTTCAAAGAGTAAGCACAGACTCAATAGGCTGAATGGCCTCCTTGTGACGAGTATCATGATATGATCCCATGGGGCAGCATGGTGGCACAGTGGTTAGCATTGCTGCCTACGGTGCTGAGGACCCGGGTTCGAATCCCGACCCTGGGTCACTGTCTGTGTGGAGTTTGCACATTCTCCCCATGTCTGCGTGGGTTTCACCCCCACAACCCAAAGATGTGCAGGGTAGGTAGATTGGCCACTCTAAATTGCCCCTTAATTGGAAAAAATAATTGGGTACTCTAAATTTATTTTTAAAAAAATTTAAAAAAATGATATGATCCCATGATTGTTTGAAGCGATTACCATCACAAAATCTGTCCTAAACTACAAGTTAGCCCTGCTCTGGGCATTACCTTTGCTTTGCTCCTTAGCACTTGATCCTCCTTCCTATCGAGCTCCTCCTGCAGGGCCTGTTTCTCCTGCTCCAGCTCAGTCACACGCTTCTGTAGTTTCAGGAACAGGGACATATCCAATGTGCCCTTCTGGTCAGGGAATTCCTATTCCAAACAGAACAATTGTTGATGCATTTGACAACACAAAAGGCAGGATAGATCAACTGGCCACATGTCCCTCTCTGGTCACTGCAGGAGCAACACTGATTAAATGTTAATGGGAGTTTCACTGGGCCACTGTGAATTGTTTGGAACAGAGAGGATTTGGAATTCAAGTCTTCAAATTCACTTTCAGCTTCAAATAGGATAGACAGTTAGAAGATTTGTATTGAGTCTCTGTAAGTAGATTATCTAGATCCACTCGTGAATCCCCCCTATCTAGAACTATTGAAATAAATACAACTGTACCAGGGTTTTAAGCTTAAAGAGAACACCAGTTAATTAGCACTTCTAAATTTGTGTGACTTTGCAAGAAACAGTTTGTTTTAGATTAGTCAGGCATTCAGGTCCTTGCAGCTCAATTACCGAGTGAGAATTCGCCTAGAGAGGTGAATTCAGTTGGAAAGAGAATGGTTAATTGATGGAACTGCAATGATAGAATGGTGAAATGGGACTGACTGGATTTCTGTACAGACAGCTGGCATGGACTTGATGGGCTGAATGGCCTCTTTCTGTGCACTCATGTTTCCATAACATCACTGGCCGAATTTTACCCCCCTCCCCCACACCCCGCCCCGGAGGCAGTTTCCGAGGTTGGCGGGGAGAGTGTAAAATTGATTGGACGGGATTTCTCGAGAACATTCCCACCCAAATCCAGACTGAATTTTACACTTGGACAGGCAGGGCCTCGGGTGGGAAACCCACCCATTCACATATCAAGGGGCCACTTAAGGACCTTATCCTGTCCAGTCTCACTTTTTAGAGTGGTGGGAGAAAGTCATTTACACTTTTGCTCACTCAGAAGGCCCCTTCAGAGTGGGAAACCCACCCCCTCCAGGACATTGGAGATCCGGGACCCTCCCTCCACCCCCTCTCGAGCCCTCCCCTACCCACCCTCCGGCGTCCCCTACCATTCTGCCCCCACTACTGGCGCCGGAATGTGGCGACTAGGGGCTTTTCATAGTAATTTCATTTGAAGCCTACTTGTGACAATAAGCGATTTTCATTTTTTCATTTCATTTAATCCCAGGCAGAGTGCTGCAGTACCGCCTCTGGCCACTGCAGCGCTCTGCCTGGCCAGGTTGAAAATCTGATCGCTCGCCATTCTTAAAATTCCATCCCAAGAGTTACCCCTTCATCGGTGACCGGCTGTTCCTTTAACGACTGCAAGATTTTTGCTACCGCTACCATTCCGAGGAGGAAATTGCACATTTGTACAGAAGCCGTTCACAGCCTTTTTAATGTAACAATAGGCACCGACACTGAAAGCAGCAACCCATGGCCACACTGGAAAACCATTTGACGTGCAAGACTGTGACAGAATCTGCCTCTCACAGATCTGTCCTTTCAGCCATTGGCAAAAGTGAACCATATGCCCTACTGCATCCCCAACACATTTGCTGCTTATCTATCATCTGGGTTAGATGGACGAATGTCGCCAGAATCAACACGGAGTTAAACACATCACCCCACACCCCATTTTGTTTCCTTTCCCTTGGATCATCTGGCTTTTTCCTTGCTTCATTCTTTCTTTTTTGTTGCTTTCGTGCAGCAGCGACACATGATGCTGCCATTCGCACCTCCTCTAGACAGAACCTTTATTTTGTTACTTGTCCCACGGCCTTGTAATACAAATCTTTTTGTCATTTAATTCAAAGGGGCTGGTTTAGCACAGTGGGCTAAACAACTGGCTTGTAATGCAGAACAATGCCAGCATCGCAGGTTCAATTCCCGTACCGGCCTGCCCGAACAGGCGCCGGAATGTGGCTTTTCACAGTAACTTCATTGATGCCTACTTATGACAATAAGCGATTATTATTATTATTCTCCGAGGGCCGCACGGTGGCGCAGTGATTAGCACTGCAGCCTCATGACGCCGAGGTCTCAGGTTCGATCCCGGCTCTGGGTCACTGAGCGTGTGGAGTTTGCACATTCTCCCCGTGTCTGCGTGGGTTTCGCCCCCACAACCCAAAGATGTGCAGGGTAGGTGAATTGGCCACGCTAAGTTGCCCCTTAATTGGAAACATGAATTGGGCACTCTAAATTTAAAAAAGATATATTATTCTCCTTAATTTCTCCCCTCCACCCAGTCACCAGACCATCCAATTTGTTATTCCCACCCACCCACTTTCACTTGCTCAAAACCTTCTCCCAGTTCTAATGAAATGTGAGACATGAACGTTAACTCAGTTTCTCTCTCTTTCCACAGATTCTGACCCAGACCTGCAGAGCATTTCTCCTAGTTTCTGTGTTTTTTATTATTTGGGAATTCCACAAATTGGTCACTCTAACTGTCCACTACCAGTCTTAACTTTGTTTTGCACCAGACTGACACTGGACCCCCTGTTCTCTCTCTCTCTCAGGAAAAAGAGTTGACGAAGGATGGTACCGACCTCCATTTTTCTCGTCCCATCCTCGGATTCCCCTGGCTCCAAGGAAAGCATGGAGTTGTAGGTGTATTCTGACTCGTTGCTACTGTGGGTGGAGTCTGTCCGTCTGTGACCAGGCTTCGTAACATTCTGGAAATGGGCGTGCAAAACCTCCAATGAGATGCTTCAATCCAACTACTACAACCAATCTAATCAAAGGCTATCCTTTAGTATAGAGGACGGGCTTACAAACTCTGAAGTAATACCAGAGTTATTTATCATAAAAGTATTAGCTATTTGTACAAACCTCACGTGCCATTTTCCTTCAGTTTTTACAAAAACGTGTGGTAATATTGTCAGCAATGTAAGTCAATTAATATCAACATTAAAAGCGATATCATTCACTGCCCATCACTAGTGAGGAATTAATTACATTCCCTCCCCACGTGTTCATAAACAGGATTAAAAATTAAGAGGGAGTTAGTTATGCATGTATTGTGTTAACAGGGGAATAACAATGTTCCGCGCAGGCATTTATTGATCCTATTGTAGACCAGACTAAAGTTTGGAAAAATTCCTTTGATTCCTATGATAATGTATGGGGTGTTAATTGTATATCATTTCTGGTTAATTATATGCAGATGGAGGGCATTGATTGGGTTGTTACTTGAGACATGTGAAAAGTCACTGGGGGTGGAAGTTACTTGAGTTAGGAGGTATGTACTTGTAATATTTGACTGTGAATAAATCTAAACTGAGGAAAGATTGGTTTCAGTTCCATCCTTCGCCTATCTGGCGGGAGGGGAGGGGGGGCTCCTCCACTCAAATCTAAGGTACACCATTGACTTTGCCTCCCCCAACTCTTGGTAAACATTGCTCAGAAAGGCACAATCCCAGGTGACTCAGTTAAATGGAGGACTGGAGGTTATAAGCAAGGATGTTCCCAGCCGAAACCCCGGTCCGTGCTGAGCTAACTGTACGGATTCTATGCTTGCCGAAGCAGCAGTGAGGCATTATGGTTGGGCGCAGCATCCTCGAGTGCGGGAGGGAGTGAAAAATAAGAACAAATCGGCGAGTGGGCCTGATCCAAATCGCGCGACAACTTGTGGGAAGTGCGCCCGCGTGAACATCAGCACGAGGACGGGATCGCTCTCAACTGTGATTTCCCCCAGCCCCCCCCCTTACAGACAGCTACAAAGCCTGATAACACTGGGAGGAGTGGGCTACTGTGCCAGATATGACAAGGAGCCGGTAGAATTGGACACCAGCCCGATTCTGAATTTACTGGGAATGGCAGCAAATTTACAGGATTGACAGACCTTTTGGACAAATAGTGTCGGAAGATCAAGGACTTACATGGAGGCTCATTCGGTTGGAGCTTGTGATGAGAGGATCATCCTATGGTCAGAGGTTGAGCCAATTGGGCCTATATTCTCCGAGTTTGGAAGGAAAGGCCATCTCATTCAAGATTCCGAGGGGGCTTGACAGGTCAGATACCAAAAGGTTGTTTTCCCCTGGCTAGGGAATCAAAGAACACAGAGGCACAACCTCGAGATGAGGAGCAAATCATTTGGAACTGAGACCAGGAGTTTCCTCACTCAGAGGGTGGTCAACCGTCGGAATTCTCTACCCCAGAATTCTGTCTTGTTGAGTACATTCGAAGTTGGGGATAAATCTCGCAGAATACAGAGATATGGGAAACAGGTGGGAAAGAGGTATTGGGACAGAAGATCCGAGATTTCTGAGAATGGTTCCAGGGTTGAGAGACGCCAGCCACGTGGACAGACTGGAGAAGCCAAGGAGAAATTGGAAAAGACAGGGTCTTTCAGAGGTTTCTCTTTTAGCAGAGAAGGTTGAGAGGAAATTCGATAGAGCCGTTCAAAATCATGAGGGGTCTTGACTGAGGAGATGGAGGGAGCCTGTTCCCATTGACAGAGGAGCCGACAAGAGGGTGACCAGCAGAAGAGTGGCAGGAGGAAAAACATTGTTACGCGGCGAGTGGTCAGGATATGGAGGGCATTGCCTGAGTTTGTGGTGAAGGCAGATCTACTTGTTTCTTTCAAAAGGGAATTGGATAAGCGCCTGAAAAGAAAAGATTGCAGGGTCATGGGGAAAGGTCAGGGGGGGCCAAGCTGAGCAGCTCTGGCAGAGGCCCTAATGGGCAGATGGTCCTCATCTGCGCAGTAATATACAATACGATTCCAGAATGGTATTGAATGGCGGAGCAGGCTCCAGGACATGTACGGACCACTCCTCCTCCTTTTTCTTATGTTCTGCCATTTCTCTACTGCTCCTGACTGAGAGTCAAAACGTGTGAAAATATTTTACAGGCAAGTGAAAGATTACACCGGAGAGTCGGGGAGCAGGAAATAGTCTGGGGGAAGGATGAAAATGTGGCAGGGTTGAACCTAGCAAGGGAATAGATGACGGTGTGGACAAGAGCTGACTATCTGAGAAAATGGCCAATCGTTATGGGGAAAGTGAGATGTCAATGGCACCAGACAGGTGGAGAGTATGTGTTGGGACATATCCCTTCAGGAGTGGAGTGAGCCCAGAAACCAATTTGGATACAATGATGGAGAGGAGAGTTTGGGATGCCGGACTGCGTGTTGCAAAATAGGGTGGATGTAGTTTATGGAGTACCAAAGGCAAAGGGGCCAAAAGAAGAGCAGGACCATAGTATAATGTCGAGTGGAACACCCATGCTTAAGATTTCAATTCACAGAATGAAAATTTATTCAAGACTCTTACGACTAAAGATATTTCCTCCTTCAGGTTATCATAGCGTTCCTCCAATCGGCAGAACTCGTTAAGCAGAGACTGGTACCTCGATCTTTCGTCATTGAGGTCTACCTCAAGCTGTTTGGTCTCTTCCTCCATCCTCTTCTCCATCGATTCTGCAATGGGATACAACAGCATTGTTACGAGCCAATGGACATCAGTGAACCGGATAGTTAATGGCAATCAACATCAGCAGAGATGATCATTACATTCCAGATTTATTAACTGGGTTTAAATTCCACTCAGCTGCTGTGGTGGGATTTGAACCCATGTCCTCAGAGCATTAGTCTGGGCCTCTGAATTTACATCCCGGTCCAGTGACGTTATCACTATGCAAGTAAAAAAAAAAAGTTAAAAGATAAAAATAATTTTGAGCTTTTGGTTTGCAGAGAGATGTCCATTAAACAATATTTTAAGATCGTCAATCTCCTCATGCCTACATCGCCTGGTCTGCTGGGCATCGGGAGCCAGTCAGGAGGAGAGGGTGAATTGTAAGTTAATAGCAATGAGACTACACAGCTGAAAACGTGCCTGCCTACCCTCACACAGTTTTGCTCAAGAAAAGAGACTGTTCTCATTCTCCTCGCCCCCCAACTCTTAACAAATTGCAGGGGACTCGCGAATGATTGTCCCCCCTCCCCCGCGACGTTGCTCCTGTGACGATGCAGCCATTTGTCAGTCAGGCTGCACCCTTGAAGCTCCACTGCCTCCGCAGGCTGGAAGTCTCCCTCTGCGAGGCGTGGAAAGGTCACCTGTTATCTCTTTGGCCTGTTCCTGGATTTGACGATTCAACTCCTCTTTCTCATTCTTCAGCAGAGAGTTCTGCTCTTTAAGCTGGGACACCATCTATGAGGAAGGATAGCAAAGGACAAGCTTGATTGTTTCCCCTGTCTTCGCTGCTAATACTGTGCCACGTAACCGCCTCCGCATTCGCCATTCAGTTCTGTAATCCCCAATCCCCCCCACTCCACAGGACTGCCACATATGGGTATTTCTAATCTCATTCTCGGAAGAATGGAGACTGATTCAGCAGCTGCATCAGAAACTAATATAATCTTCTCTGAACAAATTAGGTCATCCCGAGGTACTTGTGTTTATATAATGAAGAAAAAAAATTACCATCCAACATTTAATATTGATTTAATTTTTTTTTAAGAAGGTAGTTTTATTTTCAGAAAAATTCTCACAACCTGAACGGAGCATGCAGGAAATTCTCACCAGATCAGTTTCCGCTTTGTATTTATCTGCTCCTTCTTCGAGGCGTTTCTTCTGCGCCTGAGTTTCCTTGAGCTCCTTGCGGAGAATGACGATCTCCTCCATCAGGCTGGTGACCTTGTTGGAGGACACTTTGGCACTTTCGTCACTGGCACGAAGCCGATCAACCTCAGTGCGTAGCTTGTCCGTCTCGTGGGTGTAAGTGTTCTCCAGGTTACCCAACTTCTCCAGCAGAGATTTCATCTCTTTCGTCTGCATCGAAAGAGAGGAGGGGGTGAGTGAACGGCAACATGAATTAAAGGGTCGCCATTCAGTTTCCTGGGAGAGTGGAAATGTAGCCCTGATTGGAGCTAAGGAATGGGCTCATTGAGGAGGCACGGAAATATGGTAAAGGCTTAAAACAAATGCACTATATGCATCACTGTCAAGGAAAGGATGGGAGAAAATACAAACAGATATAGAATATCCATTATACACATGTGCCACATTATGTAATTTATCATGGCTGTATATTCACCAATGTATAGTGACAGGAGGGATAGTACCATATTGGCAGCACGGTAGCACAGTGGTTAGCACTGTTGCTTCACAGCTCCAGGGTCCCAGGTTCGATTCCGGCTTGGGTTACTGTCTGTGCGGAGTCTGCACGTTCTCCATGTCTGCGTGGGTTTCCTCCGGGTACTCCGGCCTCTTCCCACAAATCCCGAAAGATGTGCTGTTAGATCATTTGAATATTCTGAATTCTCTCTCAGCGTACCCGAACAGGCGCTGAAGTGTGGCAACTAGGGGATTTTCACAGTAACTTCATTGCAGTGTTAATGTAAACCTACTTGTGACAATAATAAAGATTATCATTATTATATGGAAATGTTGCTGGGCTCATAATCGGAGCCCAAAGTAATGTCCCAAAGTCAGGAGTTCAAATCCCACAACAGAGGCTGGGGGGGGGGGGGGGGGGGGGGGGGGGGGGGGGGAGAAGAGAACCCATTTTGTTCACTATTGTCTTTTACTGAAGAAACCTGCCATCCTTACCCAGTCGGGCCTCCATGGGAGTGCAGACCAAGAGCAATGTGGCTAACTTTTAACTGCCTTTTGAAAAGGCCTCTCAAGTCACTCAGTCAACAGTAATTAGGTTTGAGCAATAACCTCTGGCCTTGTCGGCAGCACTTACATCCCAAGAATAAATCATTAAATAAATACTCCTCTTGTTTCTCAAGTATGCACTGACAATCCAATGCGACTAAAAAAAGAATTAGCAATAGCTGCCTGCTAAAATATTCATTGTACTTTATCCACCTCCTCACATTCCCCTGCTCCTCCACCCATCTTCTCTGACCACCAATTTTCCAATGCCCTTCCCTCCTCTTCTGAAGTGTTCACTCCATCACAAGAATATGTTCCCATTGGCTGCAATCACCCTCCAGTAACTTTGCTCTAGTGGCTATTATCAATTCATGGGCCTCAATTTAGTCCACCAACATTGAAGGTGTAAAGGACGTCACAACCAAGTCTGGTCTCATTTCCACCCAAGGTCCAAACGGTACATTTCCAGCAAGGGTCAGCACTAGCAATGGGGGGGGGGGGGGGGGGGGGGAGGGGAACGAGAGTAACCGTCGAGCAGCCAATTTTGTCACCCCAGTTGATGAGATTAACTAACTCTACAACAGCAACAACAACTTGCACTTACTTAGTGCCACCTTTAATGTCATCAAATGACCCCAAAGCACTTCACGGGTGTATTATGAAGTAAAACTGGATGCAGCGCCATTCAGGGAGAAACTAGGGTAGATGACTAAAAGCTTGGTCAAAGAGGTATGTTTTACCGGCTGCCTTAAAGTGAAAAGGTAGGTGGAGAGAGGCAGAGAGGTGTAAGGAGGGAATTTCAGAGCTTCTAGGCACAGGTACTCATTGTGTAGCGCTTAAAATCAAGAGGCCAGCGTTAGGGCAGCACAGAGTGCGGCTTGAGGAGATTAGAGATAGGGAGAGATGAGGCAATGCAGGGATTTGAAAGCAAGGATGAGAGATATAAGAATCGAGGTATTGCTTGCTCGGGAGTCAAGGCAGGCCAGTGAACACGGGTAATAGGTGAACGGCACTTGGCGTGAGTAAGGACACAAGGAGCAGAGGTTTGGATGACCTGAATTTTACAGAGGGTAGAATGTGGGAGGCCAGGCAGGCGTGCATTGGAATAGTCCAGCCTGAAGGTAACAAAGACACGGATGAAAGTTTCCACAGCAGATCAGCTGGGATGTAGACATGTGTAAGCACACATGTGCAGATGGGGGAGAGGGACAAGTAATAGCCTACAATACAAGTCGAGCCACTGCACTTTATAACCTACAGATGCAGACTAGTACTGGGAGTATAACCGCTGCTTCACATGGATTTGACTCTGAAGAGAAAAATGTTACTGTACAGGTGATGAAATTTGTCTGTCAGAGGAGACCTCCAAGTACTGGATAAACCCTGGGGTTACCTGGTTGTTGACTTTGCACTGCAGCTGTACAATCTTGTTCTCCATGCCTATATTAAGAGTTTTGTAGTGCTCTACAGATCTTGCTTCAATCTTCAGTTTCTTAAGCTCGCGCTTGGCCATCATGCGGCGATAGCAACACTGCAGGTAGATGATGGCGAGGTGGGTCCTCTCGTATTTGCGCTTCGCCATCCAGCCACGCATGTGCTTCTGAAGAATGATAGCTTTTTGTTCCCGGAGGACCTGTTTCCAAATGGGAAAAGGTTTTAAAGAGGCACACAAAGTTTTAACAAAAGCCTCATCACGCCTGCATCAGAAACGGTGCTGGCAATGGACCTGGTCCTCGAAGGAATAAATAACCTTTAGATTCTGATCGCCTCCACAGATTCTTCTTTAAATCCACCAAATTGCTTTTGAGATGTCATCACGTCAGCAAATGTCGCAGACAATTTGTGCAGAGCAGGATCCCAAGCCCCATCCCAGCAAATTAGATAACTGATCAGTTTGCCACTTGCTGGTCATAGATGTTTGCAGCATGGAAACATGCCCATTGGCCCAGCTGGTCCATGCCACCCAGTCTCTATCACTCGATACCCACCCTGCCCATGTAACTGTCTAACTGCTGTTTAAAGGACAAAATTGTACCCGCCTCTACCACTGCCTCTGGCAGCCCGTTCCAGATGATCACCACCCTCTGTGTGAAGAAATTTCCCCTCTGGTCTCTTTTGTATCTCTCCCCTCGCACCTTATACCTATGCCCACTAGTTCTAGACTCCTCTACCTTTGGTAAAAGATGTTGACTATCTACCTTATCTATGCAACTTGGTCAGGTTGGCTTGACAAGGGCTACCGGTTAAGAGATCACAAAAATTATTTAAGCAGTTCCAGGGAAACTTTGGTTTGTTTTATTTAAAAGATGGAGTCCCGAATGGTGCAGCTCACCCACAGCACTCGAGGTATTTGGTGACTGTTTTGGTGCTTAATTCTGGATTGAACCCACAACCTCTAACAAGAGGTGAATGCACCAGCTGAGAATGCAATCATCTCATCAATTCAATGGATTTAGTGCACAATTTTCGAAGCAACCCAAAATTATGGAATTAGCAACTTCACTGCCGCATGCCATAAGACCATAAGACATAGGAGTGGAAGTAAGGCCATTCGGCCCATCGAGTCCACTCCGCCATTCAATCATGGCTGATGGGCATTTCAACTCCACCTACCAGCATTCTCCCCGTAGCCCTTAATTCCTCGTGACATCAAGAATTTATCTATCTCTGCCTTGAAGCCATTTAGCGTCCCGGCCTCCACTGCACTCCGCGGCAATGAATTCCACAGGCCCACCACACTCTGGCTGAAGAAATGTCTCCGCATTTCTGTTCTGAATTTACCCCCTCTAATTCTAAGGCTGTGCCCACGGGTCCTCGTCTCCTCGCCTAACGGAAACAGTTTCTTTGCGTCCACCCTTTCTAAGCCATGTATTATCTTGTAAGTTTCTATTAGATCTCCCCTTAACCTTCTAAACTCCAATGAATACAATCCCAGGATCCTCAGCCGTTCATCATATGCCACATCACACATAAGTAATGACGACGTAAATATCTGCCTTCATCATGGTTGCTTATTTGCATCCTGCCACCATGCCATTCAACATATGAAACAATCAAGCAAGAGACTTGGGGCCACTTGGTTTTAGACAGTGGCCATCAGCACCTGTGTTCAAATGGCCAGGTTAATGGTCTCTTCGGTAAAGATGCCCTGCCATATTAGGTTGGGCACCTGGTACGAACTGGCGGGCTTCCTTATGCGCCACACAGAATGGGTTGCCGAGGAGGGCTGATGTGCGAAATGAGAAGCTGGAACACTGTACATCGTACTGGGGGCTGTTCAGGTTGTGAGGTTCAGACTGAGACTCTGCTGGGGCAGAGCGGAGGGAGATTTACGCTACTTCTAACCATGTTACACTGGTATATCCGGTTTCATTTACCAGCACTAACCACCTTTATTTTGGTACAGTACTTCCATGTACAATTAATGCCAAAATAGTGAGGCTCCCATATAAAAGAAATGCACATCATTTAATTGTGACAGAGTAATAGCAATATTCCATAATGATGGAAACAACGTTGCGGCATGCTATTTCTTTCTGGATCTTCCTCTGAACCATTGCAGCATTTGGAGAGAAGACAATGAAGTGAGCTATTAAAGTAGTTGCTTACCGCCTTGTATAGCCGCCTTCCCCGAAAGCCGCGTATAAATGACTGGACAACAATGGCTGCTGAGCGGATACGCAGGAATTTCTGCCGAGCAGCATACATACGCTGGTATTTTTGGATGAGGATGGCTGCTCGGGTCCGACGGAGGAACTGAGCATAGCTGGAAGACAATTTCAAAGAAAAAAGACCAGTTATCCAAAGAGCAAACTCATTCCCCGAGACATCACCCGACAAAACAGATCCGTGTTCAATGTCTTTGGTGGTGGTGGTGGTGGTGGAAGATAGACAATGGCCAGTTCTTAAATGATGCCCAACACTGCTCTTCTGTGAGAAGTGGCAAAATCCATCTGAGAGGCAGATGGTTTCACATCTCCGTTGAAAGATGGCAACTCTGACAGTGCAACACCTCTCAGTACTTCCCTGACGTATGCTTAAATCTTCGTCATTCTGATTCAAGCCAACATCAACTTTTAATAGCACAAGCAACATGACTGGTGTAACAACATCATGGACATAAAGATCCAAAGCTCCTGTAAATATCTGAACTATTATTGAACGGGTGAGGAGGAGGAACAATTTTAGAATTATAGTCTCTCGTTGTGTCAGTCAGGAAAAAAGGTGTGTAGAGATTGAGGACAGTGGTCCATGCCTGACAGCCATTGAAACCATCATCGAGAACCACCACTGCTGTAAAGTGACCAACAAATGTACAAATAAGTACAGCACTAGATCATCAACACCGGTTATTCTACACCGATGAGTAAAATACTACAAACTTGCTGAACGGGTCAACAAATAAAAATCCGGAGACTGTAGAAAATACAATATGATTCATATCTGATCGATAGACTTAACTCATACTTTATTCCTTCAGACACCTTCTCCAAATATGGAAATTTGTAATTGCCAAGTTCCGGAGAAGGGTCATATTGAACTCAAAAGGTTAATTCTGCTTCTCTCTTTACACGACACAGATGCTGCCAAACCAGCTGAATCTTTCCAGCATTTTGCTGCCTTTATTTCAGATTCCCAAAGATCTGCGGTACTTTGCTTTTTGATTTACAAGGTCCTAGGCCCTATCTTGTCACGGAGGTAATGTGGGTTGCCTTGCACACCTGCTTCAGCCCATTTCGCTGTAGCAGCGCGGATGAGAACGGAGTTCCCACAAGGGAGATCTCGCAATCATCCACCAACCCTCTCCAAGGCGCAATGTGTTGATTGGTGCACCAATATAGGTTCACGTTAAAAGGGTAATCTATTGAGTTGAGAGGCATCTCACCATCTGGCTTGATAGCCCCGCACATATCTCTGAATAGTGATTGCAGCTCTTCGCATGCGCAGGTACTTCTTCCGCTGCAGCCAGCTGCGGATAGTCTTCTGGATTCGGATGCAGGCGGCTCGGAGTTTGTCAGCTCGCAGCTTCTCCAAGTATGCCACTTGCCCAGCACGAAAGAAAATCTTTGTCTTACCAAACTGGTATTTGTCCTTGTCCTACAAACCAAGCACAAAATCAGAACAGACCAACAGAGATAAGAACACACATAACTATGAAAAAAACACAAAGTTACTTATTCTAATCTAGCACTGGGTGAGACAATCTCCGATTGAACCAATGTGAAATTCAGATCTAAACGATAAAAATTAGTCAGCATCAACATTCCAACAGTCTGGAGTGAGTGGGAGTCAACAGCATCAAAACGCTGGGGGGCACCCAGATTTCTTGCAAATTAAGTGACAAATCTGTTTTTTTTCTGGTTTTCATAGAATCATCGAATTTACAGTGCAGAAGGAGGCCATTCGGCCCATCGAGTCTGCACCGGCCCTTGGAAAGAGCATTCTACTTAAGCCTATGCCTCCACCTTATACCTGTAACCCAGTCTACCCTTTTGGGCACCAAGGGGCAATTTAGCATGGCCAATCCACCTAATCTGCGCATCTTTGGACTGTGGGAGGAAACCGGAACATCCGGAGGAAACCCACGCAGACAAGGGAAGACAGACAGACACACAGACAGGGACCCAAGCCGGGAATCGAACCCGGGTCCCTGACACTGTGAAACAACAGTGCTAACCACTGTGCTACCGTGCCACCCTGGGAATAGGCACTTTAATTCCAGGCCCAAGTCAGTTGCTGGTCAAATATGTCCAGTGCTAACTCTATCTTCAGCCTAAATGTTAAGAATAATTTACTTACAGAAGTGTGAAATCTGCAGTTTAAATTCATAAATCACACACCAAACATTGTTTTCATTCAGGTAGGACTGATAACCACAGATAAATGACCAAAAGTTGAAATGTTCCTGACTTGATGAACAAAGGAGATTATTTATCATTACAGTTTGCCCAATTATATTTAGTTCAGCTGTCAGCATAACAATCTATTTATGAAAAAAAGTCAGCTCAAAGATCCAAGATAAAGAGAGTGGGTTGAATATTTCTTATTGTATTGAGATGATTTTGGTGTCAGCGATTTATCATTACTACTCTCCAATGTCAGTACTCATCCACAAAATCTCCTGTGGCTGTAGAAAACAACTTGTACCAAACCAGTGATTGGAATTCCTTTCAATGCCAAACATTTCACTGTGTATCTTCAAAGCATGAACACTGGTACTTACTGAAATTAAAAGGCAAAATCTGACTATTTACAAATTAAATTAACATTTGAAAACATTGGACAACTTTCAGAGCAATTGTAATGTTTTGGATAGTGTTACAAGACTTAGTAGTGACATTTGCATGCTATGTTAAAGAAAAAAAACCTTGATAGCATAAACTACAGAGCACTAACTAGAGAGCACTGTTTCATGGTCTGTGATGGTTACAGCAGTTGAACCAAATTATCTTAAAGGGATCTCAATGGACCTTCTAAACCTGCAAACTCTAGCAAATAGAAGAACAAGGGCAGCAGATGCATGGGAACACGACCACCTCAGGCTTCCCGCTCCACATCACACACCACCCCGACTTGGAAATATCATTGCTCTCCCTTTAGTCACTGGGCCCAAAACCAGAATCTCCGGGCGGAATTCTCCGCACTCACGACGGGGCGGAGAATAGCGGGCGGCGTAAATTTTTACGGCCGCGCCGGTCCGACGCCCTCCCGCTATTCTCCCCCCCCCCACGCCCGCCTCCGGACACGAATCGCTGCCCGCCGTTTTTTTACGGCGAGCAGCGATTCTCCCCTGGCCGATGGGCCGATTTCCAAGGCCTTTACGACCGTTTTTATGAACGTAAATCACACCTGGTCTGACCGTTCGTAAAAACGGCCGTAAAGTCCCGATCTGGGGAACCACGGCAGTACCACGGCCGTGCCAAGGGTGCCATGGGCCCGCGATCGGTGGGCACCGATCGCGGGCAGCGGGTACTTACCCCGCGCACTCTTTCCCCTTCCGCCGCCCCACTGTATCCATTTGCGGGGCGGCTGAGGAGCATACCGGCCTGCGCATGCGCGGGTTTCACACATATGCGTGATGACGTCATACGCGGGTTGGAGTCGTCCAATCCGCGCATGCGCGGCTGACGTCATCTAACGCGTCAGCCGTCGCTAACTCTGGCTAGCGGGCTTAACAAAATCGGTTCCCGGTCGGGGGGGCGGAGGCTGGCGTCAAACCTGCCCGTTTTTGACGCCAGCCTCACGATTTCTCGCGAGTGCGGAGAATCACGCCCTCCATTCCTAGCAGCACTGAGGGTGTATGTACACTACGTGGGCTGCAGTGGTTGATGGGCAATTAGCTATAGGCATTAAATGCTAGTCTCGCCAGCAATCTTTAAATCCTCTGATTACATTTTTTTAAGAAACCTTGAAAGGCGGTGTGGGTTACACATAAGCCACCCAAGCAGCACACTATACATTACATGGTAAAATGCTTCTGCTCTTCTAAAACAATTCCCAATTTACAGTGGTGGATCCACTTAAGCCGTTTAAAAACCATCCCACTTCTTGCTTTCCCTCATAGACATCATGAATTTCACCAGTGTTAAGGCTGAGGGACATGGACAGGTTGGATAAGGAGTAGCTGTTCCCCTTAGTTGAAGGGTCAGTCATGAGGGGACACAAGTTCAAGGCGAGAGGCAGGAGGTGAAGGGGGGATTTGAGGAAAAACCTTTTTACCCAGAGGGTGGTGACAGTGTGGAATGCATTGCCTGGGAGGGTGGTAGAGATGGGTTGCCTCACATCCTTTAAAGAGTACCTGGATGAGCACACGGCACATCATAACATTCAAGGCAATGGGCCAAGTGCTGGCAAATGGGATTAGGTAGGTAGGTTGCGTGTTTTTCATACGTGGGTGTAGGATTGATGGCCCGAAGGGCCTCTTCTGCACTGTATTATTCTGTGAATCTGTGAAAACCGTTTACAGGCACAGGTGCCAGAACATGCGCGTGGATAATTATCCACTGATTATTCCAAACCATACTAGATGTGGTTTGACAAAAAGTCACCAGACTCGAAACGTTAGCTCCCTTCTCTCTCCACGGATGTAGCAGTGGGCTGCACAGTAGCATTGTGGTTAGCACAATTGCTTCACAGCTCCAGGGTCCCAGGTTCGATTCCGGCTTGGGTCACTGTCCGTGCGGAGTCTGCACATCCTCCCCGTGTGTGCGTGGGTTTCCTCCGGGTGCTCCGGTTTCCTCCCACAGTCCAAAGATGTGCAGGTTAGGTGGATTGGCCATGATAAATTGTCCTTAATCCAAAATTGCCCTCAGTGTTGGGTGGGGTTACTGGGTTATGGGGCTAGGGTGGAGATGTGGACCTTGGGTAGGGTGCTCTTTTGAAGAGCCGGTGCAGACTCGATGGGCTGAATTGCCTCCTTCAGCACTGTAAATGCTATGATTCTATGCTGTCAGACCTGATGAGAATGTCCAGCATTTTCTGTTTTTGTTTCAGATTCCAGCATCCGCAGTAATTTGCCTTTATGTATTTGCACAAGAAATTGAGAGAGTTACATTTATAAACTTCCTCGTGGGTCATTATCACTCACTGATTGGCAGAACAAATGCAAACTTTGGGCCCAGTTTTAACCATGTGTAGATGAATGAGTTTTGATTGAATTCAAATCTCGCCGTTTCTTTCTAGAAACTCAGCTATGCCATCAACTCTCCTCTGCGTTTTGATGTCTTTTGCCTCTTTCACCATTGTCAGGTTCCTGCAGTGTGACTTTCACCAGACTTTTCAGTGTTCAAAACATCTGGACTTCATGGGTGAAACAGTGACCAGCGTTATTTTGGTGAGACTGTAGGTCAAATCTTGGTCACCGAGGTAGGTAGTTCAATCACCTGACCCACCGCGATCAAAAGTGCCCCGGATTAGGAGATCGCTCCTGGGAGTCAAGTGCAGAATATAGTCTGGCCCACCAACCCTGGAAAACATCTCGGGAGGACAGCTGAGTGCCGAGGATGTCTGGTTAAAAGGCCCGTCTCAGTTCTCTGGTACTTCGTCCCAGTTGTTTGCGAAGACTTTGAAACTTAGAAGACTTCGGTTCCACCATTCCGCGCCCCTCACACCCATCCCAAATGGCCTTCATATCCTGATACCAATTCATGCGCCCGCCATCTCCCATGGCTCCTCATGTCCCCATACCAGCTCAATGCAGACTACCTAGTATCCACCCTAGGCAGAACTCAGGAGCCATGTGGAGATGGAAAGAAATCTAAAAATCTAACACAGCTCTCATTTTATGGACTTGATAGTGGAAGAAAACTCCAATCCATGCTTCTCAAGTATCTAATCCCTTATGAAAACAGTTTTTCCCTCGTACACTTAAACCTTTAATAGCTTCTTTAATCTGTCAAACTGTGAACTCAGAATCTCCTGCTGAGTTAATTACTGCTTTTGAAACTCGGCCAACTATTCATAATGAGTAGCCCTTAAGGAAATGTCAACAAAGAACTATATTGAAACTACTCAAACAGAAGCTGTTTGATCCTAGCAGTCCAACACAGATTATTTTTTAAACAATCACTGACACGTGCATGTTTTGTACCGTTTAAAGAGCTTGACAGTTGAACGGACCTTATCTGTCCCCCTAAGGAGTGTTTATATGTTTATTTCGACTCCATAAATCTGTGACTCTCACACTGCGGATTAAGGCCAAAAGAAGGCCTGTTTGAACTCAGCACGGAGTTTAGGTGGCCCTGCTGAATTCAGGTCTCCCTCCTGTGTGAACCTGTGCCCTTCCCCCACCACTGGAAATTGGGTGTGTCAAAAACAGGAGCAGGACATCAGCATTCAGGCCCCACCCTTCATTTTGAAAGTTCTGCAGGGTCTTCCAGCCCTTTGTGTTTCCTGATCACCAATAGAAATATCAAAATGAAGGATAATGTTTCTTGCCATATCGAATAACAAATTGTTTGCAGTAGAGCAAGGACATTAGCAAGGACATGTACTGAATTCGCCCAAGTGCATGTAGTGGCTTCTCAGGCTATATTAGACATTCGTTTAATATCAAATAAATTATAAGAACATTCTCTTTAATACACTAAATACCGCAATGATAATCAGCCTCCACATAGACCTATGAGCCGAATGAGTCAACACGTTCCTCTCTCCCCCTCAGGGTGAATCTTAGCACAAACACTCTGACAGTACACAGCTCTCCACCCTTCCCCCTGAAGCTGGGCTGTCAGATTGCTGGCACAACTTGCAGTCTGGAATGCAGGTTCCCGCAGTTAAAGCGTTGGGATGACCAAAGTCATTGTCTCTGGTTCCCACCACAAACTCCACATTCTCGGTCATTGATTCCATTCCCTTCCTGATCCCTATCCCAGATCGAACAGACTGCCAGCAAGCAGAACAACCTGGCCAATCAGTGAACTACCAACCGAATGTCACCAGCAACAACTTTAATTGATATGGTGCCTTTTATGCAGCAAAATATACTAAGGCACTTCACAGAGGTTTAATTAGGCATAATTTAATGAACTCTAATCCAAAGATATGGTATAATGTTCACGACCAAAACAGTGAATATTATATAGAATATTAAATATGGAGCAAGGTAGAAGAATTTTGTGGGCAGCACGGTAGCATTGTGGGAAGCACAATCGCTTCACAGCTCCAGGGTCCCAGGTTCGATTCCGGCTTGGGTCACTGTCTGTGCGGAGTCTGCACATCCTCCCCGTGTGTGCGTGGGTTTCCTCCGGGTGCTCCGGTTTCCTCCCACAGTCCAAAGATGTGCAGGTTAGGTGGATTGGCCATGATAAATTGCCCTTAGTGTCCAAAATTGCCCTTAGTGTTGGGTGGGGTTGCTGGGTTATGGGGATAGGGTGGAGGTGTGAACCTTGGGTAGGGTGCTCTTTCCGGGAGCCGGTGCAGACTCGATGGGCCGAATGGCCTCCTTCTGCACTGTAAATTCTATCTATGTAATTTCGACAGGATATCACAGACCATGAAACTGAAATAGTTGAGGACGCAGCCCCTGATCACGGACCACCATGGGGACGGGTGGGGCGGGGCATAAAAGGCCAGAGAAATGCCTTGCTTGGGGAGTTGGGGTTGTAGCCAGTTATAAATAATGCAAGGCGCAAGACCGCAGTGAAATTTGGAGACATTAGAGGACTGAGAGGCACCAGGGATCAAGAGCGAGATGATGGGCAAGCAGGAAGAAAGATAAGTTGAAGTTTACAGATGGGTTCGGACAGTTTTAATACTGCTGGTCAGACGTGGCCAGAATGAAGGATTCAGCAACCTCCTTATGGCAGAGGCAGGTGACGTTATGGAAGTGGACTGGCGTTTTATTTGTGCTCGAGAGGTTCCACAACTTAGCTCAAGATCAAATAGGATGCTGAGATTGCAAAGAGTCTGGCGCAGCCTACGACATTGGTCAGAAGCTAAGGGTCAGCAGCACATTTGTAGAAACCGATCTTATATGTGAGCTTGAATTTGTTAGGGGACAGTACACAGATGAGGGGGAGAAGGGGGTCAAGGATAATTCCCCGAGACCCCAGGGGTAATGGTGGGGAGAGGCTACGACAGTTTACTGCTCGAGATAAAAATGCGGGAGGTCAGCGACCTAAAACATTAATTCTGCTGCAAAGAAAAACTCTGATGTTTGACGTTCCAACTTCCAGACTCAATTACTTCAATACCCTCCCAACCTTCAATCGGGCACCCCTTTGTAAACCACAGCACATCTACAACCCACTTCCCCGGTCATCCTTATCCTCACTAGCACAACATTGGTCCCCGACATCTCAAATACAAGTTCTCATACTCATGTTTAATCTCTCCATGACTTGCTTCCCCACTCCAATCTCTATAATTCCTCCAGCCTATGTGGCCCAAACTGCCCATTAATTTGATTCCAATCTGCTGTGGGTTCCCCATGTTCTCAGCCACCTGGGCCCCATGCGTGCAAGTCCCTCCCTCAGCAATCTCCAGATTCTTTACGGAAATTGTTATAACCTGCCTGTTTACCACTGGCTGTGGACTAATAACAATCCCACAATCCTGTGGGAGTATGAGCTTCCCCAATGAGGGGGGGGGGCGGAGAAATCATTAGCAGACTCCCTGCATAAATAGAGCTGGCCAGTTTGGAGCCAGCAAAGAGAGAGGAGTGAGCAGCAAGGGAAGTTGCTGCTGCTATTGTATATATATATGTTATTGTAAATAAATGTTATTTCTTTGTATCCTGAAGACTCGTGCTGGATTCTTCGTAAAAGAAATCTACAAACGTTTGTCCACTCTTTCCAATGTCTCTGTTTTGGCCAGATTTTTCTTCTCATCATATTCCACTAAAGCATTTTCAGATGCTTTTCAATGTTTAGAAACACAATTTAAACGCAAGGTGTTGTTGAGCGGGCGGCACAGTGGTTATCACTGCGGCCTCACAGCGCCAGGGACCCAGGTTCGATTCTGGCCTTGGGTGACTGTCTGTGCGGAGTTTGCACATTCTCCCAATGTCCGCATTCCTCCCCTAGTCCAAGGCTGTGTCGACTGGGTGGATTGGCCATGCTAAATTGTCCCTTAGTGTCCAAAGCTGTGCAGGTTAGGTGGCGGTATAGTACATAGAACAGTACAGCACAGTACAGGCCCTTTGGCCCACGATGTTATGCCGACCACTTATCCTAATCTAAAATCAACCTAACCTATACTCCTTCAATTTACTGCTGTCCATGAGTCGCTATCACCTCTATCAAGTCACCTCTATCAAATCACCTCTCTTCCTTCTTCGCTCCAGTGAGAAAAGCCCCATCTCCCTCAACCTTCCTTCATAAGACATGCCCTCCAGTCCAGGCAGCATCCTGGTAAATCGCCACTGCACCCTCTCCAAAGCATCCACATCCTTCCTATAATGTGGTGACCAGAACTGAACACAACAGTCCAACTAGGGTTTTATAAAGCTGCAGCTAAACCTCGCGACTCTTAAACTCAATCCCCCTGTTATGAGGATAGGGCCTAAGTAGAGTGCTCTTGCAGAGCAGACGTGATGGGCCGAATGGGCTCCTTCTGCACTGTAGGGATTCCATGGACATAATCACGGAAAGCGTTACAGAAGAAAAATTGATACTTGTATCATATCCCCAGAGGGCTACCAGCCTCAATATGAGATGGCAGATTTGGGAACAATTAAGGAATAGTTCCTGTAGATAGTGAAAACTGGGAACAGGGAGGAAGCAAATGGGATAGTTAGAAACGGAGAGCCCTTCTGCCCAAAATGTAATAACTGGTCATCAATGAAAACATTTTGGGTGGGATTCTCCGATCTCATCTTGAGTGGGACCCAGTGCGAACGAGAACGGAAAATTTGCTGCTCCAACCAAAACAACATTAATTTTCAGGGGCACCAGAAAATCCTATCCGCGAGCGAGGATGGAAGATTTTGTCCTCAACCTGCGTTGAAGTTTTTTTTTTAAAAGCAAAAAGCAATGGGTTTCAATTGGCATAATTCAAATAATCACCTTTATTAACTTTTCCAGGACATTTCTGCACGTCAGCTTTTTGTCACTGAGGACATCTTTTTGCTTCATCAGGACACGATAGCGGTTGAAGAATTCTTGATAGGTCCACCTGAAAATCCACAAACCCAATGAATCAAAGCACGTTTTTCAACTTCAAGTCTGAAGTAAAATCGTTCAAAAAAAAACACACACACACACATATAGAAAGGAAAAGGCGACTCGGAACAAAGCGAGTCCGGGACCACCTCACATGATGAAACAAAGGGAAATTCCAGATTCCTCTGGATGGGTTCCATTACCTTGATGGGAAGCCGGCTGCACTTATCCTAATGGTTTCCAGGACGCCACAAGCTCGCAGCTGTTGCACGGCTCGTTTTGGATCAAACCTATGGAGACACATTCGGGTCAAGTTAACAGTATAGACAGTATACGTCTACTTTGCACATTGGCTTTGCAACTCTGGGAAAGGAATAACATTTTAAAAAATCCCAAGAGCAATAAGTCATAGTATACTTAATAAAATGTACACCCTTTAAATGAAAGTATAGATCTTAAAATCAAATCTATGTTTCATAGGTGACTTTAGAGAAAGGACCGTGCAATCAGTGTGGCACGGTGGCACAGTGGCTAGCACTGTTGCCTCACAGCTCCAGGAACCCACCCACATTTGATTATGGCCCTGGATGACTGTGTGGAGTTTGTATGTTCTCCCCATGTCTGGGTGGGTCCCCTCCGGGTGCTCCAGTTTCCTCCTACAGTCCAAAGATGTGCAGGTTAGATGGACTGGCCATGTTAAATTGCCCCTTCGTGTCCAAAGGTGTGCAGGTTAAGTGGGATTACAGGGTCACGTGCAGGCTCGATGGGCTGAATGGTCACCTTCTGCAATGTAGAGATTCTATGGTATTACAACAACAACAACAACAAAAAATCACTGCATCCAAAAATTGTTCTGAAGGAGATCCTGGATTTCCCCCAGGATGGTGGGCCTGAGACTTCAGTCGACAAAGGACATTCCAGAATAAAACTGGATGACACAGCAAGGTTCTGATCAAGACTCAGTGGCGCACTCAGGATTTATTTTCTCTGTTGTTGGCTAAAAGAAATGGTAAACACATTCTGGATCAATCTGCACAGCTCAGCCAAACACAAATATCAGCCTATAACAAGGCTCACATAATTATAATGTTCAAAGCATTCAGCAGACTCGGTGACACACACCGACAACAAGCACGGTGCCACAGATTAATGAGGTGAAAATGAAAGCACATTTTGTTTGGCTTACGTGAAAGCAAATTTGTCATCATTGGGTTTAATGCAGCGCACATAGTGAGGCGTTGTAGCGTTAAGGGTCTCCATCAGCAGATGAAGGGAGTTCCGGAACTGCAAATAATTCATATGAAACCAAATGTTAGTCAGTGAAATTGGTGGTACATTTTTCAATTTTTCTCTCTCCTGCAATGTTCCAGGAGAGATCTTCCCTCTTCACGTTCTCCCACCTTGCCCCCCCCCCCCTGTTGCAGTTACCATGGTTACCATGTGCCCTCCACTGACTTAACCAACTGAGTTCAAAAGTGAGAGTCCCAGGCTGCTGTCCATTTGAGCAAAGAGACTTTTGTTGTTCTTTGTGCGTATTATGTTGGAAAAATATATATATTTTAAATTTACATTACCCAATTATAGAACATAGAACAGTACAGCACAGAACAGGCCCTTCGGCCCTCGATGTTGTGCCGAGCCATGATCACCCTACTCAAACCCACGTATCCACCCTATACCCCCAACAACCGCCCCCTTAACCTTACTTTTTAGGACACTACGGGCAAATTAGCATGGCCAATCCACCTAACCCGCACATCTTTGGACTGTGGGAGGAAACCGGAACACCCGGAGGAAACCCACGCACACACGGGGAGGACGTGCAGACTCCGCACAGACAGTGACCCAGCCGGGAATCGAACCTGGGATCCTGGAGCTGTGAAGCATTTATGCTAACCACCATGCTACCATGCTGCCCAATTCTTTTTTTTTTCCGAACTAAAAGGGAATTTAGTGTGACTAATCTACCTACCCTGCACATCTTTGGGTTGTGGGGTTGAGACCCATGCAGATTCGGGGAGAATGTGCAAACTCCCCACGGACAGTGATCCGGGGCCGGGATCCAATCAGGATCCTTGGCGCCGTGAGGCAGCAGTGCTAACCACTGCGCCACCATGCCACCACAAAGTTGGAAACATTAATGGACATTACTTGCTAGCTCTGCTCATCTGCCTCCCTGCATCCAGTTCTTCAGCAGTATCGACAAAAAACAGGGGAAAAGGCCACAAACCCACCTTCTCAAATCACAGAATGGTATGGAGAGAAGAGAATAGAATATATAAGGAATCTAACAACGAGAGGAAACAGTGGCCTTGTGGTAATATCACTGGACTAGTAATCCAGAGGCCCAAGCTAATATTCTGGGGACACAGGTTCAAATTCACGAATGGAATGCGGTGGAATTTAAATCCAGTTAATAAATCTGGAATTGAAAAGCCAGTGCCAGTAATGGTGACTATAAAACCATCATTGATTGCTGGAAACACATCATTCCTTTAGGGAAGGAAATCTGCCACCCTTATCTGGTCCGGCTGTTTTGTGACTCCATGTCCATGTGATTAACTGCCCTCTAAAATGGCCGAGCAAGCCACTCAGTTCAGGGCAGTCAGGGGTGGACAACCAGTGATTGGCACAGCAATGCCCACGGTAAAATGGTGAAAAATGTTAACAAAAAAAAATGAGAAAGGGAAACATTATTTTTCAAGCGGTATATGCCAGGTGGCAAACTACCAGCCTCTATAGTTAAACAAGAAAAAAATTATATACAAAAGTGAGAGGGAGAACAATCACAAACCCTTTTGGCGTCAAGAATCCGACCCAAGTGCGCCTGATATCCACAGGACTCCAGACTTTTACGCAGCCATAACCCTGGTCCCATTTGAAATCCCACGGCAATCCCAATTCAAATAATTTGGGCAGATGTCTGCACCTCTTTGGTACAGCTCTGATTGGGGAGCATGAGGGAGCCAGTCGAGTGACATGACCACCATTTCCTCCCACTGTTAAGATTGCCTCTTCTGTCTGTGTAATTTAGCGGCTGACAAATGGCCTGCTATATATTTTATTCCCGTCTCTCAAACGCCATTTGGCATTTTGAATAAATGAGAATTACCAACCCAACCTTAGTCAAAAGACTCCTGCCAGCTCTATCTAACATATGGCCAGTAGAATAAAGAGAAATTGGGCAGGATTCTCAGCTGGACTCGCACGGCGACCGGAGAATCCCGTCTGAGGTTAATGGATTTTTCCATTGACCCGTGGCGTTCTTAAGGCGGGTGGGGTGGAAGAATCCAGCCCATTGACTGCAGTTTGGACCACAGAGTCCGCAATTTCTAATACATTTTGAAATTAAGCCAAACCTGTTCGGACCTTCAAGTGACACATTAAGGGTTAATCTAAATAGCCATCGTGTCCACTGGTCTGGGCACCAGTGAAGTTGGTACTCCTGGCACCCAGCCCTAATCTTGAACAAGAGAAGGAAACTCAGGACTTTTAATAAAACAGGAGATTTAAAAGCAGTGATCCAGCACTCTGCTCAACATATTGCCACTCTCTGCCATCAGTATATGCATGTCCCTTCGGCCATACACCTGCTTTCAGTCTCACTCATGTGGGCATCACTGTCACTGCTGGCATCAAATCGCATTTTACACAATCATCAAATGTCTCAAAATGCTTTACAGCCAATGAAGCACTCTTTGAAGTGCAGCCACTGTTGTAATGTACAAAACTATTTGCACAAAGCAAGCTCCCACCAAACAGCACAAATGACTGGACAATCTGTCCTTCCTGATATTGAGTGAGGGGTAAACATTGGCCAGGACACTGGTTTATCTCCCCTCCTCTTCCTCAAAATAATGCCATGGGATCTCAGATTCAAGATAGCGACTCTCTGCGAGCTCTCTCAAACAGACCCTTTTCTTTTGTCTATTTTGTCCAAAACTCTTTTCCACTTCATATATAACTACTACTCTTTTGTGTTTTCTTACAGGTTTGAGGATCCTCCAAACCTCGAGGCCCTGTAAGAACACAATTCACGATGCCCTATGCTCATCTTGCTTGTTTGGCCCCTTGTTCTGCAGTGTAACCAATCACTATTTGTTGATGTACCATTTGTCAATGTGCTTTGTCAATTATTCTTTTGTCTACTATGTACGTACTGTGTATGTTCCCTTGGCCACAGAAAAATATTTTTCACTGTACTTCGATACATGTGACAATAAATAAATATCAGTGTCAATCAATCAATCTTCTACACCCGCCTGAACAGGCAGATGGGGCTCAGTTTAGTATTTCATCAGAATGACGGCACCGGTATTTTCTCTTTTCCCTCAGTACTGCACTGGAGTGTCAGCCGTGATTTATCTCCTCGATCCCTGGAGTGAGAATTGAACCTGGAACCTTCAGAGTCAGAGGCGGGAGTGCTCCCAACTGAGCCACGACTGATACCCCATCACCAAAGGATCATGGTGGGTCTTCTGTTTGATACAACAGAATGGTGTGTAACACCCTCTTGGACACCAGGGAAGTGTCGATCATGTTGCTTTGGGACTGGAAGGTCAGATAAGGACATTCTTTTTCCAACAGGGCATTAGTGAACCAGTCACCACAAAGCAGCAACTAGATGCTCACTGCTCCTAGCTTTTTATTTCCTGATTTCTTTTTTTCTCAATCTGAATTCAAGTTTCCCAGTTTAAGGGTATTTGAACTCATTTTCACTTGGTTACTATTGAAGGCCTCTGGCTCGGCAACTACTACACTGTTTGCATACAGCAGCAAAACATGCATGCAAGCCTTTATTATTGAACTCCACGCTTGGATGTTGCTCTTTTCAAAGCCACTTCAAACTAAGCACTAATCTTACCTGATGTCCCACCGACTTCTTGTGTTCTTTGCTGGGCTGCAGCGCTCGAGGCTTGGCAGATTTCACAGTTGCCCTGGCAACCGGGGGCCTTCCTTCAGTGGGGCTGGTGGCCGGCTTCTCGTCTCGGAATAGCTCCGCAAGCAGATTTAACTGGTTTTCGTGGGAATTGCAGGAGCAAGCAGAAATAATTTCACATCAGCAAGTCCGCAACCATCCGCCGAAGAAATCTGATATCGCGTTTGATGTTGCCACGGGCCCCACATCCCATTTTCTATGGGGCAGCTTTTTTTAATAATTGGCCTCCGGGGAAGACATGGATTGGGCTTGTGGGCCTCACCTGACAACCTAATGATGCTAAATAGAATTTACAAAGAAGTTACAGCAGGGGAACAAGTCAGCTCACCGGCCCACGCTGCCTACATCGTCGCCCCCAATCAATGTATCCTTCCATTCCTTTTGCCCTCAAACTTTAAATGAGGCTAGTAACCTGAACCACTTCATATGGCAGTAAATCCGACATTCTGCCTATTCACTGCTTAAGGAAGTTTCTCCTGAATTCCTTATTGGGGTTATTAGTGAATATCTGATATTTACAATCCTGGTTTCTCATTCCACCCCCACCCCCAGGAAAATACAGTGTCAAATTTCCTGCAAACTACAGTTTCTAAGTGCCATTTAAATATATGGCCCACATGCCAAGGTGAACTGATCAGATCTGAACAGGCTGGTGCTGCCTAGTCTGCTGTACACTCTGGGGAAGCTGGATTCTGTGCAGTCGCAACTTATTTTCCAGTTGGATTATGTAAAGATCCCAAGGCAATTAAAGCTTTGTTTCGTCAGCTACAACTAAAAGAAATGCCCAGCAGCCTGTGCCCCTTCCTGCAGAACTGTGTTCCCGAATGAATTCCCCACGACACATACCTGCACACGGAGAGGGCTAAGGGAATGCCAAGATGGCAAATAGATGCACGCCACCCTCTTGAAAGTGTACAAGTGGTCTAAACTGCCCCCCTCAAACAATGGGCCTTGAACATCCATGTCAGAAAGCACATTTCTCCGAAGCACATTGCTGAAAAAGGCTTTCAACTCGGAAATAAAATCCAGCTCTTGGTAAACTTGCTCCGAAATCCTTAATGCACCCTGGATTTCCATAACCCATTAACTCTCTTTGTTTACATTATTTTTATTTTAAAAAACTGCATACACACCACTGGTTCAGTGGGTTTTCAACGAATGCCTCTGGCTGTTGACCAAGTTCATTTCTCTTTTCCCCACCTGAAGGACTCAGGTGGGGAAATCTCGAACATGGAGATACAGTCCAAGGTTAAGGGGTCAAAAATGTAGGACGGGAATGAGGAGAAATTTATTTAGGCAGACGACTGGGCACCTCTGGAATGGTCAACCCCAGAGAGTTGTGAATGCTCCAGCCTTGAGTATATTCAAGATTGAGTTTGGTTGATTTTCAAGGAATGAAGTGATGGGTTGAGGTGGGAATGTAGAGTTGAGGTGAATCAGCCATGACTGTAATGAATGAATGGCGGTGCAGGTTCGAAGGGCTAAATGATCCGCTCCTACCTTTTTTAAATGTTCTTAAGTGCCAACTGAACCATAGACAGCCAAAATATGCATGCACATTTCTAATTTATGGAGACTTTTGGATGATGTGAAGGTGGGGAGGAGATTAATTCCTCTTTCTATTCATTATTCCCATGCAGCAGACAGATCATGCATGTTTTTGGTTGTGAGGAAGTTGCGGGCCTGGTGGTGGTGGGGTGGGGGGGGGTCTCAATCTCATGCAGCAGCCAGAAATACAAACTGGAAACTTTAAAAACCTTTACCTTCTGAGGAGTCAACATCCATGAGCACCAAACAGAATGGAAGAAATGTAACAATCAGCATTAAAACAAAACAAAAAACAACCAAAGACAAAACCTATCGCCCAGCTATTCCACTTTCGCGCACTGCCCTCAGCGGCTGCGCTTCTTATCAAAATAATTCCACAAATATCCATTGCCCCTCGATGCCAGCTGCAAGTAGCCAATGGTAACCCAGGATTCCTTACCATCAAGGGCTGAAATATCTCAGGTCTGTGATGGCCGGGTTGAAGGCGCTGGTTTGCGGAGCGGGGGTGGGCGGGTAGGAAGTTTCTTATTGGCAGACAGGAATTAGGGTCCAGGGAGGGTCACTTTTCTTGACTTGCGAACAGCACAGCAGCCCCCTCTCCCCACCCTCCACCACATTGTGGGGGTGGGGGGGTGGTCAGGGGGAGCTGTCAATTCAATGGAGGTGGCCTCAAGGCCGCAGGTTCGGCTTGTGGGGGAGGAGAATGGCGTCCAGCAGGGCTGGAGACTCCACTCCCCAAAGTGGGAGCGTTAAAGGCAGCCCCGAAGGCCCGATGATCCAAATGGAGGGATCCCCTTCCTTGATCTGAGGAGCCTGCTGTACCCCACCACCACCACCAATATAGTTATTTATTTTTTGCCTCACAGTTGAGTCATTTTCGAGATCTCCTCCCAATCTCAGCTGTGTCCACCTCTACCAGTGGGGCTGCCAATGCTCGAGAGCCGCCGGCCCTCTGATTGGGCAAGCATAGGGGATCGTTCAACCTCAATAGGATGGCAACTCAAGAGGTGTTCAATTGAGAGGCTGCCTTTGAGAAAGCCGCTGTGCCTTTCTCAGTGTCGGAAAACCAGGATCAGGAACCGCATTTGATCTCAAAGCTCACGGGAATATCCTGCTCCATCAACAAGCCATTGACTCACAGGGCCTGATAATGGGGAAGGCCTCATTCTTTCTCCACTGCGTCCGCATATTTAATTCCAGTAGGGGGTGCTAGATAACCAGCAAGAACAGGAATCCCTGCCAATCTTCACATCCAAACTCAGGAGCATTGTCATGCTGCCCAAGCAGTGAAGTTAATTCAGTAAAGGCTGAGCCCACTCTGTTCTGTGTAACCTAGAAAGTCGAGAGGCCGATTTACTCTTTATAAACGTACATTAAATTTCCATTAGACCATGGCCCTCCCACAGCTCTCTAAATCAACTTCGTGGCTGGAATTTAACCAGACCATTAGGTTTCCTCACTGATAATGTTGAAAACCCAAGACTTACTGGCATATCCTGAAACCAAAATTCTATCAGTTTATTTCTTCTTTTGAAAAGTGCGCAAATGTGCCAATCAGCAAGTGGCAATTGGGCCGAGGGATGGCGGGGAAGGGGTGGTTGTCAGTGCGATTCCAGCAGGGGCCGTAATTTGGGGCCGAACCCGGAAGGGTTAGGGTTAGGGGGTAGGGGGTTTTTCACCATCATTTTCACTTTACACCTGCATCGTAAAACACCCAAATGTACGTTATGATGTTTTCTATCCCCATGCAGGATTGCTCACAGGTAACAGGATAAGATGTTGTTTTAAAGCCGCAGTGTCGGATTATCCAACATACAATGTACCATTTTCCTGCAATGAGAATAGCAGGTCTAAACAGGCTGTAGGTTTTCACCTGTCCAACTGTGGGTGGCTCAGGATGTTGGCAGCACTTACCTTACTCGCCTTCAGAACCGTGATCTGCTCTTCATACACCGTATCCTTGTTCTTCTCCAAGAACCCATCACACTGGTACTCAACCTGTTCAAGACCATTAAACAACGTTATTCATCAGGAACAAGATACACATTCACGAATAATTGCTGCGACTTAGCGAGAAAAAAAAAGAGAGATCGCAGTCAAAATTAATTCCAAACAAAATATCGTAACTTAGGTGTCCATGTTCCTCAGAGAAAAACAGTAAAGGTAAAAAGATCGGCAGGGTAGTAGGCCTGTTAGTGAGAAGCTCAAAGGTGGTTAAATGTTATTGAAGAGTGGCAAACATCAGAAAAGAGTTTTTAAAAATTCAAATAAAACAATTCTTTGGAGAATTTCAAATTTTGCCACTTCTGTCCCAGGGTGTTGAACAGTTTCTGCTTTGGAGAAGTTAATCAGCAAGATCCAAATGTTCTGAGAGGAAAATACCGTCCCGATAGAAAGGCAGCTTCCCCACTAACGAGGTTGAACAAGCTCCATCAGAAGCAGATTAATCTGCTTCCAGACAGCGAGAGCAAGCACACTGATGTAAGTAAACACGTGATTGCTTCAGAATAGGGACACGACTGGAACTTGCCCCATAGACAAAGCATTGATACCATTTAGTGACATATTGTGGAAATAATTCCCTCACCCAATTACAGACAGCAGAGAAATTCCCCTTCTGTCTGAATAGAGAGACAGAGAGTTGGACGATCCCGTTGAAGTGCAACCTGTATTGGAAGAATTGTCATGAATTTTAGAAAATAGGAGTAGGCCATTCGGCCCTTCGAACCTGCGTCACCATTTAATATGAACGTGGTTGATCCTCTATCTCAGCACCATACTCCTGCGTTCTCCCCGTACTCCTCGACACCTTTAGAGTCAAGAAATCTATCTATTTTCTTCTTAAATATATTCAATGACTTGGCTTCCACAGACTTCTGTGGTAGAAAATTCACCACATAGTTTCACCATCTGCTGAGTGAAGAAATTTCTCCTCATTGCAGTCCTAAAATGGTCTACCCATATCCTGAGACTGTGACCCCTTGTTCTAGATCCTTCATCCAGAGGAAGCAACATCCCTGCATGCAGTGTATCCGGCCCTGTCAGATATCCATACACTTCAATTTGATTCCCTCTCATTCTTCCAAATTCCAGTGAATGCAAGACTAGTTGACCCAATCTCTCCTCATATGACAATCCTGCCATCCTAGGAATTAGTCTAGTGATCCTTCGCTGCACTCCCTCTATGGTAACTACATTGTTTCTTAGACGAGGAGACCAAAACAGCACACAATACTCCAGGTGTGAAGTGACCAAGGCCCTGTGCAGCTGCAGTAAGACATCCTTGCTCCTGTACTCAGACACTGGTGACCAGCATACAACTTTCCTTCCTAACTGCTTGTGGTACCTGCATGCTTGCTTTCAATGACTGGTGTACTTGGAAACCCTGGTCCCATTATAAGTCAACATTTCCCAATCTCTCACCATTTAAATAATACTCTGCCATTCTGTTTCTCTGTGTAAACCTGCATCTACTATGCATTTTTCCACTCAATCAACTTGTCCAAATCACCTAAAGCTTTTCAACATCCTCCTCAAAACTCACATTCCCACCACTGTCAGCAACTAGCGTGTACACACAGTCAGCAACTAGCGTGTACAGTCAGCAACTAGCGTGTACATAGTCTGCAACTAGCATGTAACACATTCTGAAACTAGCATGTACAGTCTGCAACTAGCGTGTACACACAGTCTGCAACTAGCATGTACAGTCTGCAACTAGCGTGTACACACAGTCTGCAACTAGCATGTACAGTCTGCAACTAGCGTGTACACAGTCTGCAACTAGCATGTACAGTCTGCAACTAGCTTGTACACAGTCTGCAACTAGCGTGTACAGTCTGCAACTAGCGTGTACAGTCTGCAACTAGCATGTAACACAGTCTGCAACTAGCGTGTACACAGTCTGCAACTAGCATGTAACACAGTCTGCAACTAGCGTGTACAGTCTGCAACTAGCATGTACAGTCTGCAACTAGCGTGTACAGTCTGCAACTAGCGTGTACAGTCTGCAACTAGCATGTAACACAGTCTGCAACTAGCGTGTACAGTCTGCAACTAGCGTGTACAGTCTGCAACTAGCTTGTACACAGTCTGCAACTAGCGTGTACAGTCTGCAACTAGCGTGTACAGTCAGCAACTAGCTTGTACACAGTCTGCAACTAGCGTGTACAGTCTGCAACTAGCATGTAACACAGTCTGCAACTAGCGTGTACACAGTTTGCAACTACGTGTACACACAGTCTGCAACTAGCGTGTACACAGTCTGCAACTAGCGTGTACACAGTCTGCAACTAGCGTGTACACAGTGTGCACACACCACAGTCAGCAACTAGTGTATACACACACCACAGTCAGCATCTAGCGTGTACACACACCACAGCCAGCATCTAGCATGTACACACACCACAGTCAGCAACTGGCGTGTACACACACCACAGTCAGCATGTAGCGTGTACACACACCACAGTCAGCAACTGGCGTGTACACACACCACAGTCAGCAACTAGTGTATACACACACCACAGTCAGCAACTGGCGCTTCCCACAGAAGGTCACGGAGGCCAGATCAATTGACATCTATCATTAAGGAGTGCTTTGAGAGGTTGGTCATGAGACACATCAACTCTATGCTCCCAGAATGCCTTGGTCCACTGCAATTTGCATACCGCCACACCCGATCAGCAGCAGACGCCATCTCCCTGGCCCTACACTCATCCCTGGAACATCTCGACAACAAGGACTCCTGCTTCAAACATTCATTAACTACAGCTCCACCGAGGGTGAAATTTACTCTGAGGGGATCAGTACGAGGGTTTCTCAGGCGGTGGCAGCCCTTTCTGGACTTCCTGGCGGAACGGTAGGGAAACAGGCCGACAGCAGCAGCAACCCGGGGGAGGGGGGGGGGGGGGGGGGGGGGGGGGGGTAAGGACGGGGGGGGGGAGGGAGAACTGTACACATGGGTTTGTGGAGGGTGCTATCTCTCTCCCTTGTTTTTTTTCTTTTTCTCTTTTCTCTGTCTTTTGGTTTCTGTTTTTTTTTTCCTTTTGTTTGAAGTTGCTCTTGCAGCTGGGGGGCACTGTTCACGGGGTGTTACCGCGGGTGTACGTTAATAGAGTTATGATGTTTATATTTTGTATTTTGTAAAAACGTCAATAAAAATTATTTAGAAAAAAAAACTACAGCTCCGCCTTCAACACCATAATCTCAGCCAAGCTCATACCAAAACTCCAAAACCTAGGATTTGGCTCCTCCCTCTGCAACTGAATTATCGGCTTCCGGGCCCATAGACCACAATCAGTAAGGATAAACAATAACATCTCCTCCACAATAGTCTTCAATACCAGGACCCTGCAAGGCTGCGTACTTAACCCCCTACTATACTCCCTATACACACACGACAGTGTGGCAAAATTTCGCTCCAACTCCATTTACAAGTTTGCTGATGACACAACTGCAGTGGGTCGGATCTCAAACAACGATGAGTCAGAATACAGGAGGGAGATAGAGAACCTAGTGGAGTGGTGTAACGACAATAATCTCTCTCTCAATGTTAGCAAAACTAAGGAGCTGGTCATTGACTTCAGGAAGCAAAGTACTGTACACACCCCTGTCTCCATCAATGGTGCCAAGGTGGAGATGGTTGACAACTTCAAATTCCGAGGTGCGCCTATTACCAACAATCTGTCCTGGTCCACACACATCGGCGCTATGACCAAGAAAGCACAACAGTACCTATACTTCCTCAGGAAACTAAGGAAATTCGGCATGTCCACATTGACTCTTGCCAATTTTTACAGATGCACCATAGAAAGCATCCTATCTGGCTACAATACAGCCTGGTGTGGCAACTGCTTGGCTCAAGACCGCAAGCAACTAGAGAGTCGGGAACACAGCCCAGTCCATCACACAAAACCCCTCCCATCCATTGACTCTGTCTACACTTACCGCTGCCTGGGAAAGCAGGCAGCATAATCAAAGACCCCTCCCACCAAGGTTATTCTCTCTTCCAACCACTTTGATCGGGCAGGAGATACAAAAGCCTGAGAACACGCACTAACAGGTTCAAAAACAGCTTCTTCCCCACTGTTACCAGACTCATGAATGACCTCTTATAATTATGGACTGATCCGATCTCTCTACGCATCTTCTCTACTGTTGTAGCATTATATTCTGTATGCTTCACCCAATGCCTATGTCTATGTATTTACATTGTGTATTTATCATATCCTCTGTTTTTCATGTATGGAATAATCTGTCTGGACTGTACGCACCAGGTTCACATGAATGCAATAATTTAAAGATTAAGATTTATTTCTAAAGCAGAAGATCAAACCTTTATGTCATGAATGTTTTGAGACTCTGCACAATCTCAGCAAAACAATACAAATCCTCCACACGCACAAAGACACAACTTACTATTGTTATCACCAGCTGGTCACCAAGGTTCACACCTACACCCCCGAAAATGGAACAAATGATGATAGGTACACACTGTCCCAGGGATAACGTGATTGGAAAGCCCTTTTACCTTGTCCGCAAAGTGCTGGATAATGAAGGCCTTGTTTGACAAGCGTGGTTTATGAAACAGTGCCGTCTTGTTTAAGTGAGTATTGTACAGCTTTTGAGCCCAAGTGTCATCAGATCCTCTGGGCATCTTAATGTTTAAAAAAAAATGAAAAACACCAGTCACGAACGAGTATCAATTTGTGTTTTGTGAAATTAGAACAAAATCATATAATTTCAAGTGAAAACTCTTCTAAAGTCGACATTAGACAGAATATTTTATATCTAGCCTCTGGTGAGGCCTAGTTTCCTGGAGGTCAACTCCAAACTGAGATTGGAGCCACTTGATCTTAATCTCTGAAGGACATTAATGAAGAGTCATAAAATTTTACTGCACAAAACGAGGCTTTTGACCCATCCTGTCTGTGCTGGCCACAACCTTGTATACTGTGGCATTTCTTTTCTTTTAATGAATTTAGAGTACCCAGTTCTTTTTTTCCAATTAAGGGGCAATTTAGCGTGGCCAATTCACCTCCCTGCACATCTTTTTGGTTTGTGGGAGTGAAACCCACGCAAACACGGGGAGAATGTGCAAACTCCACACGGACTCTGACCCATGGCTGGGATCGAGCCCAGGTACTCAGCGTCGTGTGCCACTGTGCCGCCCCTACTATGGCATTTCAAGCGCTCATCTAAACACTTCTGCCTCTACCACCCTTTCAGGCAGCGAGTTCCAGGTTCCCACCACCCTCTGGGTGAAAATGTTTCAATCTTAAACTTTAAATCTCTCACCTCTCCCCTATGTTCCTCACAATTTTCGACACCTTGATCAGGTGTCCCCGCCACCCCCCTCAGCCTTCTCTGCTCTGAGGAAGTCAACCCCAGCCTAACCAGCCTCTCTTCATAGCTGGAACGCTCTAGCCCAGGTAACATGCTGGTGAAGAAATTGGATTACTTTGTCCAACATTTATCTGGCGCCAGTCCCAGGATTAGCTCAATTCAAATTCCTAACTTGCCACAGCCGAGCCTGTATTTGACCTCTGGACTGTTTATATGTATCCCAACCACTTGGTTACCCTACCCGATCGCGATCTAGTCCAAATAATGACTAACCATCATAACATGGGGAAAACCTCACAGCTGAATAGGCTGTCAAAACCCGATGAAATGAAATGAAATGAAAATCGCTTATTGTCACGAGTAGGCACGAGTTCAATGAAGTTACTGTGAAAAGCCCCTAGTCGCCACATTCCGGTGCCTGTCCGGGGAGGCTGGTACGGGAATCGAACCGTGCTGCTGGCCTGCTTGGTCTGCTTTAAAAGCCAGCGATTTAGCTCAGTGAGCTAAACCAGGAGAAGGACCGCTCGTTTCTGGTGTCTAAAATATATTGACCCCAATATTTTGATCAATTGGAAGCACTGAAGAAGCTCATGGTGACCCGAAAACAAAGGCAGGAGACTAGCTACGGAAGTCAAGACTTACAATCGTCGAGACTTACCTTGCACTCTTCATCCAATAGGTCCAGAATGCCGAGTTTAGCTTCAATTAGATTGATACAAGGCTGATTATCATAGAAATCTATTAGTGTCCATGGGATCTGTTCCTTCATATACTCTTCTTGCTCCAACTTGAACACATGCTGGAAAGCATTAAAAAAAAATTTCCGTTAGTCATCCTCAACCTCTTGACTGCTGAATGTATTAAATCAGCTAAATCCATTTAAATGCTCGAAGAGAGAGCAACGGTATGTTCGAGGCAGAGCCATTTTGTAGAATGGTGTTACAGGCACCATGGGCAGCACTGCTGTCGGGTTGCTACGGGGAACTGCACTGATTGTCAAACCTGCAGCTTTGAGAATGCATATTTGCCTATCGTTGAAGAACATCTGAATTCACTGGCTATTTAGATCAAGGCTTCCACCAGTCTCCAACACTTATTCAAAGCAGGTTTTAAGATTCAATCTAGTAGGCAGAAATCAGAAGATTCTCTTGGTGACATGCAACCATCATTACGTCCTACATCTGGTTTCGAATTGATACTTTCCCTTTCTGATCATGAGTAAAGAGACCAAACTTTCACAACTCACATGATGTATTCAACTCCCATGATATGAAAACAGCCATACATCTAAAACCTGCTCTCGACCAGGCCCAGTGAAGATTCACAGCCTTTCATCTGAGAAAGGTGCTAGAATTTTGATGGTAGGGATTCTTGCATTTACCTAGTTTACTGCATGAATTGAATACACAAAGCAATTGGACACAAATCCATACCCAAGTCATTTAATAAACTGTCGATATGAGGGGGTAGAAATTAGTCAAGGCCAGTTCTCACAAATGGCGCAAGAGGGAACAGAGAGGCAAAAGGCCCCCCTGAAATTGGGCCTCATCAATATTTTTTGAGGGGACTGTCGAAGCCTGTTCTGTCCCCACAGGTAGCTCCAGGCAACAGGCTCCCAGCAGCCAGTGTTAGGCAAGATCTGGAGGTCGGATGAGGCAATACAGAGGAGGAAGACGCCCCGGACTGTGGAGTCGGTCGGAGCACTCCTGCTCCTTCTTGGCTCCACAGAAAGGCATTTCTTATTTTTGAAATCAAACATGGTTTAGTTAGTGATCACAGGGCTTGCTAAAGAATCCGGAGCAGGGCGAGCCAAGTGCCTGCACCCCCCCCCCCCCCCCCCCCCCCCAAAGCTATTAGGCATATTGAAAGGTCCTAACACCTGGATACCTTCGCAATAACAAATTCTAGTCCATGAACTGACACAGCTTAATTCGCTCAGCACATGTTCAATTCCTTTAAGCATCCTACACTTACTTTTATTGGTAACACTGACAGCTTCTCAGACACACTAACAATTAAAAATAAAGTTCCAAAATATTTCCGTGCTGATGAATTGCTATCCGAATTCAAATTCTGTAATCCAAGTCGCAGAGTGAAGCAATAAAATTCTTCCATGCATCGAACACATCAATACCTTTTAAGCTTAAATTAGCTTGCATTTTATTTTTCCTAACTTTGTCCAGCATTTTCAGTGGAGTGGTATGGGATGCAGGAAGAACACAGCCCAAAAAGTCCTCTCAACTGTGAACTTAAAGAAAATAAAGGGTGGGATACTCCGCCCCCCCCCCCCCCCCCCCCCACCCCCCCCCCCCCCCCACCCCCCCCCCCCCCCCCCCCCACGGGGTCAGAGAATCGCCGGGGGGCGGTGTGCATCCCGCCCCCGCCGTCCGCCGAATTCACCAGCACCGTAGATTCGGCAGGGGCGGGAATCGCGCTGCGGTGGTCGGCGGCCGCTCATAGCGCCCCCCCTGGCGATTCTCTGGCCCGCGATGGGTTGAAGTCCCGCCGACGTAGATTAGGTCCCTTACCGGCGGGACCTGGAGGTGTGGGCGGGCTCCGGGGGGGGGGGGGGGGCGCTCTGGCCCCGGGGGTGCCCCCAAAGTGGCCTCGCCCGCAATCGGGGCCCACCGATCCGCGGGCGGGCCTGTGCCAAGGGGGCACTCTTTTCCGTGTCAGCCTCCGCGATGGTCGACGTGTAGGTAAACCCCCCCACGCATCCGCGGGGATGACGTCAGCAGCCGCTGATGCCCATGAGCGGACCCACACCGGCCGGTGGAGTCTCTTCAGCCCCGGATGGCGTGGCGCCAAAGGCCTTCCACGCTAGCCGGCGGGCGCAAACCACTCCGGCGCCGGCCTAGCCCCTGAAGGTGCGGAGGATTCCGCACCTTTGGGGCGGGCCGACGCCGGAGTGGTTCACGCCACTCCGTCCCGCTGGGACCCCCGCCCCGCCGGGTACGGGAGAATCCCGCCCAAGATTACCTGGGGCAATGGCAGCTCTGTTGCTCCTACAAGGATTGGAGCTGGAGACTAAAATGATTCATTGAATTTGGTGACTGGAACCCAACATGTGCTCACTGTGTGTGGTTTTAATCTACTCTGGTCAGCGCAGAATAAAGAAGAGGGAATTACCGTACAGGAACAGGAAGAGGCTATTTAGGTACACCCACTGGAGGGAACTCCAGGATTTTGACTCAGCCACAGTGAAGGAACACACCTCCAGTCAACGACGCTATGGCTGATTGGAATCCTAGTTCCACAGTCACCTTTGCTGTTGCATAATGGAAGCATGGATTAAAAATCACCGATCATGTCCTTCCAACTGATGAGGATCTAACATTTATTTCAACACACAATATGACTTCCACTGACATCTACTTTCCAAACTACACTCTACTTTCCACTTGCCTGGATGAGTGCAGCTCCAACAACACTCGGAAGCTTGACGCCATCCAGGACAAAGGACCCCACTTGATTGCTACCCCTTCAATAACCATTCATCCCTCTACCACTGGTGAACAGTGGCAGCCATGTCCACCAACTACAAGATGTACTGCTGGAATTCACCAAGGCTCTTTAGGCAGCAGGGTCTAAACCAACGACCGCTGTCATCAAGAAGGACAAGGGCAGCAGACACCTGGAAACACCACCATCTGGGAGGTTCCCCTCCAACTCACTCACCATCCTGAGTTTGAAATATATCGCCGTTCCTTCACTGTGGTTGAGTCAAAATCCTTGAGTTCCCTCACTATCAGCAGTGGTGTACCTACACCTCAGGGGCAGCAGTGGTTTATGGTAGCAGCTCGACATCACCTTCTCAAGAGCAACTAGGGATGGGCAATAAATGCTGGCCTAGTCAATGCTGCCCACATCCTGTAAATGAATTCTTTAAAAACCCAGGCAAGAGCAGTATCTGCCTTCACCATGTATGGTGCAATTTGTTGCCCCCAGTTAGGCTTTGTTGACTATTGGATTTCTTGGGGAATCTGCTTATGGTGCATATCACTCAAACATCACCGGAGTAGAAATTAGTCTTGGATGAGTCAGACAAAATGGAGTCAGCCAGTCTTTATAATCTCTGACCAACGACCGGTTCCATTGACTTCCTCAGAATTGAACGGTTAGATAACAGGCAGTGAATGAAATATCAACGGTTCGAGGTGGATATCTAACATCAGCAGAACGATATCCACGGACAAACAAAATAACTGTAAATTCTAAAGCTGGCAGAGACGCACAAACTCAAAAGGTTCACCCTTCACTTACCATATTAAACTGTTGTTGTAATTTTTCATTGGCATAATTGATGCAAAACTGTTCAAAACTGTTTACTTCAAAAGTCTCAAACCTGCAGAAAGATTAAGAACATGAACTGCACTTAAAAGACCAAACATCCTTTTAAAACAAAATGAACAAATAGATTTCAGGAAACATGCACTCTATGCTCCGGAGGTGCTGGTCTCGTCTCTCTAGGTAACCAAGTCTGATAAATCAGCTATTCAAGAAACTGCCATGAAAGTTTCAGCCAATGTAGTCTGCTGGAAATAATATGGCAGAGGAATGGGAAGCATTGACAGTGCTGGTTGATACAACATTAACTCAGTACTGCCAAGTACTTGGGAAGATGCAAATTCTAGCTCACCCAACACCCATAACCATACAAGTGGCAACGGAATGGGGAGATGCCAATTTGGGCCTGCAGTGTCTCAGACAGGAATGGTTCATCAAAGTGGCAACTCCACAGCCCCCAGCGGCTCACTAAATGAGGCAAAAATTGGAAATTCAGGAGCAGTCCATCATAAATCCTGTCAGACTGAGGAAGTTCATGGTGGAAGCAAGAGATTTAAAAATATTGTGACATGGACTTGAATAACTAATCTGATCCACTAAACTTGTAAACTTTACAGAATTCCAAGAGATTTTTTTTTTAGCGAAGACTTTGGAATATGTGCACGTGACATAGGTCTATCTGACAGTTTAATATGTGAATGTGATAGAAGACAGGATGACATAGTGTAATATGAGAGCATGATGAAGGTGCAATGCTGGAGTGTTATGTAGCTATGAGAATAAACCATAGATTTAAAACACTGTTGTCTTTCATTTCTTTGATGCTGAAGTAAAGGCGAATTATAAACCTTCCTCCAACTCACTCTTTGCTGAGAAACGGGGAGCGGCAGCGAAAGAGAATCAAGTTCATTAATTACGAAACCCGTGTCTGCGTGGGTTTCGCCCCCACAACCCAAAAATGTGCAGAGTAGGTGGATTGACCATGCTAAATTGCCCCTTAATTGGAAAAAATAATTGGGTAATCTAAATTTAAAAAAAAAATAAAAAAAAAAAATTAATTACGAAACAATTTGAACAATAATGAGACAGCCTTGAATGAGAAAAAGTGTAAAGTTCTACACATTTGAGTGGATAATACCATGAATGGTGTCAGCTAAGGATGAAGATGAAAGGGACAAAGAAGTCTTAGCCGGCGGGACTATCAGCAGATTCAAATCAATACGGAGCAACAAGCAGCCAATGGAATGTTAAACTAAATAGCCAGTTGAGCTCATTTGGCTAGACAACTGGTTTGTGATGCTGAGCGAGGCCTACATCACGGGTTCAATTCCTGCACCGGCTGGGGTTATTCATGAATTTTGCCCCTCGCCTGAGGTGTGGTGACCCTCAGATTAAATCACCACCCATGGTCATCTGGGACTATGACGACTTTATTTTCCTTCTATTTAAACTAAATTGGCCACATCTGAGGAAGTGGTTCTGAAATTGTATAGTCCTTTGTTCACACCACCGCTTAAATATTACGACCGTATCTGGCGAAAGGCTAATCACAAGAATCAAAGAACTGAGCTCTCCAAGGCCTGGCCCCTCCCTCTGCCTGTAATCTCCTCCAATCCGACAAACCTCCCAGATCTCCCCACTCCTCTGATTCTGACACCTTGAGCATCCCTCATTTTAATCACTTCCATTGATGGCTAGCTGTGTTTTAAGCTCTGGAATTCACTCCCTTAACATCAGCCTAACCCTCTCTTTCTTTAAGATGCACCTTAAATACTACCTCTTTGACCAAGCTTTTCATCCTACTGTCTGAGGCTCAATGTAAAAACTTTCACTGAAAGCACTTGTATACAAGATAGATGACAGGACGGAGAATGTTAGTCGGGCAAATTACCTTCAACTAAATTGCAAATGTAAATTAACAACCCAAGCGTTTAAGTAGGAAAGAAAAACTTTGACTGAAAGCAAGAAGCACGACTTGCAAAGAGAGTGATTAAAACATGGATTAGGCTCCCAGACTTTGTATTGGAGACAAAAACCTAGAAGTGTATCTGAAAGAATTGGAAAACACAATGGAGAAACGAACAAGAGTTTTTTGAAATGGATGAGGCAGGAAGGACTAGCGGTTCATTGGAGGTTTATTAGATTGATGCCTGGAATGAGCAGGTTGCCCTGGGAAGATAGGTTGGAAAGGCTGGGCCTGTTTCCACTGGAATTTAGAAGGTTGAAGGGTGAATGGATCGAAGCATATAAAATCCGGAACGGTATTGATAAGGTGCACGCGGAAATGATGTTCCCTCTTGTGGGCGATTCCAGACTAGGGGCACTGTCCTAAAATTAGTGGTCGCCCTTATAGGACAGGGATGAGGAGAATGTTTGTCTCCCGGAGGGTTGTGCAACTTTGGAACTCTGCCTCAGAAAGCGGTGGAAGCGAAGTCACGGAATATCTTTAAGGTGGAGGTAGATAGATTCTTGTTAGGCAAGGGGATCAAACATTATCAGGGGTAGATGGGAATGTGGAACCTGAAACATAAACAGATCATCCATGATCCTATTGCAAGGCGGAGCAGGCGCGAGAGGCCACATTGCCTACATCTGTTCCTATTTTGTATACCCCGATGAACAAAATCAGGGTCTTTCTGGATGGATGAACTTTCTGGATGATGGTGAATGAACCCCCAATTAACTTCACTTTCTTCAAACCTTCCTTCCTTCCTTCAATCCACCAAGAGTTAAAAGCCTACATTTCATGTCACCCAACCAAGACTTCTTGACCTTGTCCCTCTGCTCTCCTTGTCTTTCCAAATTTGGTAATATCCTGCATTATTTTTCTTGGCTCCTCATCCGCATCCTGAAGACGTGTAGAGTTGATTTTAAATAAAGACCCCTGTGTACACTGTCTAAAACCAAAGGGTTATACCAAACTAATGGTAGGAAACATCAATAAATTTGATCAGAATATCACCAATGCTTAATAATAATAACAAGGAGCTTTCCTCTTGATATTTTGGGGGACCTACTCTCCAACGTGTAACAACATAAACTGCGGAATCGTGCAGAGGGAGCAGCTTGATATTGGTCCAGAGTCAATATGCATGCAATCCCGTTAAGCAGACCAGCCAACTCACCCATATATATCTAGCACTCCAATGAACGAGTGCTGCTTGACTGAAGCATGCAGGGCACGGTTGACGTGGTGAACAATCCAGTTGAAGAGACTGGCATAGATATGCTTCGCCAGCGCATCCCTGGCATTGATGGCCTGCAACTTGGGCATGGGTTTGATATAGGTCTCTGAGCCGGTGACAATCTTGCGGTGGCACAGCCAGTGAGCCATCTGTTCTTGGTCCACGCCCAGCAGATCGCAGAAGATGACCAAGTGTTCGGTGTTAGGCTGCCAGAAACAAGAGGACCACATCACAATCAGTTTGTGTACGTCACCACACAATTCACTCAGCTCACCTCTTGTTAGAATCAGTCAGGTGGGTCATAAGACCGCCTTGTTTAACAACTGTGTGTCCTCAAACCGCTCCAATCATGTTGGAAGAAGGCTGAATTCCCATGATGCTTTATTTGGTTCATCCACTCGTATCAGAACGGTACACAAAGAGCTCTTTGTTGGAAAAGATTACGGTGGGAGAGAGAATTGCAGCAGAGATTGCCAAGTCCACCCTCGAGCATTATCTTTTCCCTGTCCTCATCCCTGAACAACTTGGCGAGTGACTGCGTACAGATAGTTTGTTTTCGGAACAGTCGTGCTTGCTGTACATGAATGAAATGAAACCAAAGGCAAACAACTTCACTTAAGTGTGGCCGAGGTCACAAGCAGATTGGGGATTAAGCAGATTTTTCACAGGTTTTTTTCATGATTGGTGTCATTATGAGGTGAAGTACTCCAATGGGCAGTGCCAAATTTCAGAAACGTCAGACAACCCAGTGACGAGCAGTATTGGTACTGAAACCACACCCATAAAAGGAATAAATTAATCATCTATTTGCCTAAGAGATGATGAACGCAAAGGGACAGATGGTCTGAGGTGCATTTGTTTTAATGCAAGAAGTGTAGAAGATAAGGCAGATGAATTTAGGACTTAGATTAGTACCTGGGAATATGATGTTACTGGTATTACTGAGACTTGGTTGAGGGAAGGGCAAGACTGGCAACTAAATATCCCAGGGTATAGATGCTTCAGAAGGGCTAGAGAGGGAGGTAAAAGGGGTGGAGGAGTTGCATTACTCGTCAGAGATGATATCACAGCTGTGATTAAGGAAGGCACGATGGAGGATTCGAGCACTGAGGCAATATAGATAGAGCTAAGAAATAGGAAGGGTGCAGTAACATTGTTGGGACTTTACTACAGGCCTCCCAAAAGCGAGCGTTAAGTAGAGGTACTAATATGTAGACAGATTATAGAACAATGTAGGAGCAATAGGGTGGTTGTGATGGGAGATTTTAACTTCCCCAACATTGAATGGGACTCATGTAGTGTTGTAGGTGTAGATGGAGCAGAATTTGTAAGGAGCATCCAGGAGAGTTTTTTTTTAGAGCAATATATAAATAGTCCAACTCAGGAAGGGGCCATACTGGACCTGGTATTGGGGAATGATCCTGGCCAGCTGGTTGAAGTTTCAGTCGGTGATTACTTTGGGAATAGCGATCACAATTCCGTAAGTTTTAGAATACTCATGGACAAAGACGAGAGTGGTCCGAAAGGAAGAGTGCTAAATTAGGGAAAGGCAGAGTATAACAAAATTCGGCAGGAGCTAGGGAATGTGGATTGGGAGCAGCTGTTTAAGGGTAAATCCACATTTGAAATGTGGGAGTCTTTTAAGGAAAGGTTGATTAGAGTGCAGGACAGACATGTTCCTGTGAAAACGAGAGATAGAAATGGCAAGATTAGGGAACCATGGATGACGGGTGAAATTGTGAGACTAGCTAAGATGAAAAAGGAAGCATACATAGGATCGAGGCAACGCAAAACTGATGAAGCTTTGGAGGAATATCGGGAAAGTAGGACAAATCTCAAACGCACAATAAAGAGGGCTAAAAGGGGTCATGAAATATCTTTGGCTAACAGGGTTAAGGAAAATCCCAAAGCCTTTTATTCGTATATAAGGAGCAAGAGGGTAACTAGAGAAAGGATTGGCCCACTCAAAGACAAAAGAGGGAATTTATGCGTGGAGTCAGAGGAAATGAGTGAGATTCTTAATGAGTACTTTGCATCAGTATTCACCAAGGAGGGGGACATGACGGATGTTGAGGCTAGGGATGGATGTTTAAATACTCTAGGTCATGTCGGCATAAAGAAGGGGGAGGTTTTGGGTATTCTAAAAGGCATTAAGGTGGACAAGTCTCCAGGACCGGATGGGATCTATCCCAGGTTACTGAGGGAAACGAGGGACAAAATAGCTGGGGCCTTAACAGATATCTTGGCAGCATCCTTGAGCACGGGTGAGGTACCGGAGGACTGGAGAATTGCTAATGTTGTCCCTTTGTTTAAGAAGGGTAGCAGGGATAATCCAGGGAATTATAGACCTGTGAGCTTGACGTCAGTGGTAGGCAAACTGTTGGAGAAGATACTGAGGGATAGGATCTATTCACATCTGGAAGAAAATAGACTTATCAGTGATAGGCAGCATGGTTTTGTGCAGGGAAGGTCATGTCTTACAAACCTAATAGAATTCTTTGAGGAAGTGACAAAGTTAATTGATGAGGGAAGGGCTGTAGATGTCGTATACATGGACTTTAGTAAGGCGTTTGATAAGGTTTCCCATGGCAGGTTGATGGAAAAAGTGAAGTCGTATGGGGTTCAGGGTGTACTAGCTAGATGGATAAAGAACTGGCTGGGCAACAGGAGACAGAGAGTAGTGGTGGAAGGGAGTGTCTCAAAATGGAGAAGGGTGACTAGTGGTGTTCCACAGGGATCCGTGCTCAGACCACTGTTGTTTGTGATCTACATAAATGACCTGGAGGAAGGTATAGGTGGTCTGATTAGCAAGTTTGCAGATGATACTAAGATTGGTGGAGTTGCAGATAGCGAGGAGGACTGTCAGAGAATACAAAAAAATATAGATAGATTGGAGAGTTGGGCAGAGAAATGGCAGATGGAGTTCAATCCAGGCAAATGCGAAGTGGTGCATTTTGGAAGATCAAATTCAAGAGCGGACTATATGATCAATGGAAGAGTCTTGGGGAAAATTGATGTGCAGAGAGATCGGGGAGTTCAGGTCCATTGTACCCTGAAGGTGGCAATGCAGGTTGATAGAGTGGTCAAGAAGGCTTACAGCATGCTTGCCTTCATCGGAAGGGGTATTGAGTACAAGAGTTGGCAGGTCATGTTACAGCTGTATAGGACTTTGGTTCGGCCACATTTGGAATACTGCGTGCAGTTCTGGTCGCCACATTACCAGAAGGACGTGGATGCCTTGGAGAGGGTGCAGAGGTTCACCAGGATGTTGCCTGGTATGGAGGGTGCTAGCTATGAAGAAAGGTTGAGTAGATTAGGATTGTTTTCGTTAGAAAGACGGAGGTTGAGGGGGGACCTGATTGAGGTCTACAAAATTATGAGAGGTATGGACAGGGTGGATAGCAACAAGCTTTTTCCAAGAGTGGGGGTGTCAGTTACAAGGGGTCACGATTTCAAGGTGAGAGGGGGAAAGTTTAAGGGAGATGTGCGTGGAAAGTTTTTTACGCAGAGGGTGGTGGGCGCCATGAACGCTTTGTAGGCACGATAGTTTTCATTTAAGATGCATCTGGACAGATATATGAACGGGTGGGGAACAGAGGGAAGTAGATCCTAGGAAAATAGGCAACAAGTTTAGATAAAGGATCTGGATCGGCGCAGGCTGGGAGGGCCGCAGGGCCTGTTCCTGTGCTGTAATTTTCTTTGTTCTAATCAGAGGCCAGTTTTTTAAAAAAGAGGATTCATATTAATGCTCAGAAACACAATTCATAGACTTGTTACCATGCTTTCCCTACACCAACCAGCAGAGGGCATTTCTAACGTGCCAATATTAGAGATCCTGGATTGTATTCAGATACCTTGTCGGCCTTGCTCATAAATCATCAGTGGAGGCTGCCTGCAAATCAAGTAACTAAAATCTCTTATTTCTGGGAGGATTACAATCCGAAATAGATCCGGAAGATGATAATCTGAACATCGGGATTAAATAGAAATTATTTCAGAATTCCACGAACAGTTCCCTCCACTGTCGCTGGGTCAAAATCCTGGAATTCCCTCTCCAACAGCACAGTGGATGTACCTACACCACATGGGCTACAGCGGTTCCAGAAGGCAGCTCACCACCACCTTCTCGATGGCAATTAGGGATGGGTAATAAATGCTGGCCTGGCTAGAAATGCCCACATGATGTAAAAAGAAAATTAATATTTTAAAAAATGTAATGAAGTAAGAAAACATAACGAAACATTAGCTGGGAGTTTAGCATTGAAATTGGAAATTTGTCTTTTGCATTCTTGTAAGTTGTTTGCTTTGTGTAAATTACCGATTAAGTTTACAAACCATTAGAGATAGTGATTTATGGGGAGGCCTGCTCAGCACACAATCACCTGAGGGAGAACAAGCTCGTCATTATTTAAACTTGCATTTTAAAATAATCTCAGGGTGTAAGGTCGGAGGAGTGAACGTTAACGTGCATGCTTGTTATCTGTAATGAAACATTTCATTAAACCAATTTGACTCGGTACAAAAACAGAAACCAGGATACCAAGAGCAGAAAGAGGCAGAAACATATGGAAGGCAATTTGATTAACCAGGACTATGCTGCTCCATGAAACAAATATTTTATCAAGTTACAATAAAGTCTGCTCTTAGAATTATAAAATTAAAGAATTTACAGTGCAGAAGGAGGTCATTCGGTTCATCGAGTCTGCACCAGCCCTTGGAAAGAGCATTCTATTTAAGCCCATGCCTCCACCCTATCTCCATAACCCAGTACCCCCACCTTACCTTTTGGATACTTGGGGTGCAATTTATCATGGCCAATCCACCTAACCTGCACATCTTTGGACTGTGGGAGGAAACCGGAGCATCCGGAGGAAACTCACTCAGACACTGGGAGAAAGTGCAGACTCCGCACAGACAGTCACCCGAGGCCGGAATTGAACCCAGGTCCCCGGAGCTATGAGACAGCAGTGCTAACCACTGTGCCGAGGAAACTCATTCTTATCACATGCACTTTGTTTAACACCTATATCATCACCTTGAAACATTTTGAAGGGGGTGCATCTAAATATCTTGTTCACACATCCATTCTCAAAATGCTTCGTAGGCAGAAGGATTTTATTAGTTCCTCTGATTGCACTGGCAAGTGGGTTGGTAACCACAGGACACAGATTTCATGTGATTAGCAAACAAACGGGGGGGGGGGGGAATAAATGGCGAGATCTGCCAGCCGCGCCACGCTCGAACGGGAGTGCGACATGGCCAGTAGATGCTGGGTGAAACCTCCCGCGGGCTTCCTGGCAGCCACTACACCTTGTAGGATATACCCAAGTCCCTCTCGCGCGATCTACCCAAGTCCCTCTCGTGAGATCTACCCAGGTCCTCCTTGCAGGATCTACCCAGGTCCTCCTCGCGAGATCTACCCAGGTCCTCCTTGCAGGATCTACCCAGGTCCCGCGAGGTGCCGAGGTCATGAACCAATTCACAATGGCCTTGACCAAGCCACGCTTGCATAGGTAGGCCTTAAATCTACTACGGCCTACTCACCTGGGATCTACTGGCCTCCAGGCATCTACCGGCCTTTGCAGGCAGGCCTCAGCCAAGCGTCATACCGTACTGGCCAAACAGACGTGCACCAGGTGGAACGGCACCCAGGGGTTATCCCAAGCCATCGGAGGTCTGCGGGTGGTCAAGGATAGGGCAGGGTGGCCCCCAACCCTCCCTCTGGAATGTGGGAATCTTGACACTGCCCAGCTCGCACCTTGGTACTGCCACCCTGGATCTTCCAAGATGCCAAATCAGCAGCCAAGGGTGCCAAGGTACTAGGGTGTCACTGCCACGAGTTAGGACCTAAGGGGGGAGGGGGGGCTATGTCCATGAAAGGAGGGTGGAGGGGGTATGAAGGATGGAGGGGTGCAGGACAGGAAAGGAGGGGTGCAGGGCAGGTAAGGAGGGGTCTCGAGAGGTTTGCGGTGTGCCAGGTGGGGGTCCTGCAGGGATTCCTTAGTGGGGTGCCCGCACTTAGGGGGTGTTGGGGGTAGGGGGGGTTCCTCCCACAGTCCAAAGATGTGCAGGTTAGGTGGATTGGGCATGCTAAATTGCACCCTAAGTATCCAAAAGGTTAAGTGGGGGTACTGGGTTATGCCCATGGGTGGAGGGAACCCACATCCTCACTTAGAGATCAGAGCACCCTTTCAAAATGGCGGCCCAATCTCTTGAGTTCAGCTCCCCAGTGATGAAAAAATTCTAATTGTGGATTAACCCAGTGAGAAACTCCCCAGGGCTCAAAAAAGTGACCAAGGGGAACTCGGCAGCAGAGCTGGCAGGAAACTCCCAACAAAACCCACCACAAATGCCACTTAGAAACGTTTCCGTCAGATTGCGCCCAAGATTACTTTACATTCAATGGGTCATTATCTGGGATTAATTGCCTGAAACACTGTGGAAGGAGATTCAGTAAATACTTTGAAGAAAGCATTAAATAAATACTGATATTGGAAACATTGTGCGGTGAGGAAAAAGTGCAGTGCGGGAAACTAATTAGATTGATCTTCCAAAGAGCTGGTACATCCCTGATGGGCCAAATGGCCTCTTTACGTGCTGTGAGAGTCAGTGATATGATCCTGCTGAGTACACATTGTTACAACGATTCGACACACAGTAGTATCACACAAATAACAATGAGGTAGATATGGCTCATGTGGTTGCACGTTAGCCTGGACTCTGGGAAAATTTCCTGCTTCTTCTTTGGATGGTGCAACAGGTTCAACAACATCTACCTGGACAGAGAGACCAGGGCCCTGGTTTAACATTGAATCTGAATGATGATAGTTTGACAATGCAGCGCTCCCTCAGGTCTCACATCCATCTCACCCCGGCCCCCTCAACCCTTTTAGCTGTCGGTTCGTCTGCCTTTGAACATATCTATGCGCGGTGCAGATCTGCCATCAGAAGCCTGCCGTGAACTTGTCTTCACTCAGCCTAAGTTGATGCACTCCAAGATCTGGAAGTGGAGCTTCAACAAACAACTGACTGGCTAAGGGATGAGTACTGCCATCTAAGCCAAGCTGACATGGTTTGGAAAAGTGAGGTGTTTTTTTCCCCCTGTTTTCTAACTTTAGTGGAATGGCTGCCCTTTTATTTGTTTTGTCTGCCATCAAATACTGAGTGGATTCTTTCCCTCTCGCTTGTAGACGGGAAGGGTATTTGATCAGGAGGAATGGTGGCACACCTGGATACTGCCTCCTTCCCGGCTCCACCAGAATTAGGTTATCAGAGGGATTGGTCGACCACCACATCCACCGTCAAGGGAGCCCCCAAAGTGGCCAATTAATGACCATTTAAGGGCTCCCCCCATTGCTGCTGGTATAAACCCTGCGGCAGGTAGGCCTGTCGCCATGCAGCATGCAAGGCAGCTAAAACTATACGGCCAAAAGCCAGCCTGCCACCTCCAGGCGGGGGCTGCAAGCTGCTCTCTTGATCAAAGGCATTCAAATGTGGTGGCGGGGGGGAGGGGGTGTGCTGAGATTTACCCCCAGCCTTTGCTGCTGAGCCCCAGTACCCCAATCACTGTGACCCCCCCCCCCCCCATATTACGTAGCTGTGGCCTGGGTCGCTCCATGACCATGGGATTCCTTCTCGGCTTCCCCAGTGGCACTGCTGAGCACAAAAGCCTCCGGCCCCCGATTGGCCAACAGCTCTCAGTAGGTGCGACGTGCACCCCTGGGGTCTTAATTCCAGGGGTAGGCTCTACACTGCCTGATTAGTTTGTGGTTCAGCGGGTCTTCCAAAGAGAGGCAGTGCTCGTCTCCACCATATCTCACTAGCAGACGAGACACCCGACATCTCAACAAGATTCCATCCACTGTTTCAAACCCTGACACAGATTTTCACTAATATTGGTGAAAAGGAAATATCTCCATTGATTTAATTTAATAAATCCACCATCCCACCCAATGACGGAGCTAGCGGGGTTGGTAATGACCTCCAATTAATTAGTTTGAGGTTGGGTATCAAATATTTGGAGGACCACTGTTAGGAAAACAAAGGTAGTTTTTTTAAGGATTTATATCTGTATTGGTAAACTTTAGAAATAAAGCATAGTTAAGTGTGGTCAATTTAATGTTTCTGTGCCTGGTTTTACCTATAGTTAGATTCATGCTGGACAAAGGTGTTTTGATGTGTGAGGACTGGTTTTAATTCTGACTGTGAATCCATTGTGCTAGCAGAGGGCTACGACGCGAAAAATAAATAAAATCATAAGTATGTGGCTGTTGCTTAGCATCTGGAGGTCCTTGTAAGGTATCAAAAGCTTATAAGTTTTAGTTTTAGCTAGATATATTGCAGTTGACACTGCTGAATGACCATCTCTCAACTCTTCCAGGAGTAGCTGGACAGGACAAGGGAATTGCAAAGATGCAGGTTTCCTAAGAAACAGGTACAATCCAGATAACCAGGGAATTGGTACAGAAAATTGTCTGAGAAGTCTTTTAAGAGAACAGAGACCAAGGTACGGTTCGGAAGAATTCAAGCAAGAGTAAACAAAATTTTCTGAGATAAAGAGAAAATTGTAGTAACTAGATTTAAAGTGGGACAGCAGACCTCAGATGTAATTGAAACTTTGATGCTATTTTCATACAGTTTGGGAATCGAGAGTTAAAGCAATTATGAACAGTTTGCACAGTTTTTAAGAAACGACAAAGAAGTCCTAAAGGGGTTGGTGTAAAATCCTGGACTGGATATGCTGTTAAAAGTGGATTGGAAGCAAAGATCCATTTGTAAAACATTGCTGGGATTTCGGAACGCAAACCACTAATGGAAAGCATTATTGTGAACAAAAGCCATAAAAGTAAAATTAATTCCTCAGAAATCTTTCAAGGGCCTTAAAATGTGCAAAGAATATAAATGAATGTAAATGATATTATGCTGTGTGATATCAGCAAATGTGCTAATCATGATTATTTTACTGATTTAGAATAAAGAACAATACAGCAGAGGAACAGGGCCTTCAACCCTCCAAGCCTGTACTGGTCATGATACCAACCTTTGCCAAAACCCTCAGCACTTCCTTGTGCCGTATCCCTCTATTCCCATCCTATCCATGTGTTTGTCAAGATGCCTTTTGAACGCCGTTATTGTATCTGCTTCCGCAACCTCCCGCGAAAGCCAAAGAGGTGGGTTTTAAGGAGTGTTTAGGAAAGCTAGGAAGAGGGAAGAGAGTTTTATGGAGAGGGGTTTAGGGCCCAAATTGGCAGCTGAAGGCCACCTATGACAGAGCGATCAAAATTGGGGATGTGCCCAAGAAGCCAGAATTGGAGGAGCTCACAGATATTGGAGAGTGGCAGAGCTTGCGGAGGTTAGAAAGATTCAGGCATGTGCACAAATTTCTGCTGTGATTACTAAATGACTGAACATTGTTGAGCTAGTTGGAGGAGACAGAGATATATGATTTGTCATAACTTTGCATGAAAGGGGCATGTGACCAAGGTTCGTTCAGCTTGGCATTGTCCTGGGAATTGACAAAGTGACCCAAACGCCAGCGAGGATGACATCTACCATGGTGGACAGATTCCTAGCCTAAGTTGCCATTTTAAAGATGATTGCGACACCCTCCTTCCTTAGTTCTCATCAGTGCAGCGAGATTGTGGTTGAACACTCCCTGGGTGTAGACACACTCTCAGGCACCTATTGTGCCGCAAACATGATATAGCACTGGAAGCATTGTGTATAAAGTTGCATTGTGACTTGAAGGGAGTGGGAGCTGATTGGATTTCAATATCTAACACAAGAGGGACCTAACATTCAAACTCCAAGGTCTAAAGTATTCTTCTACACCATGCCTATGTTTTAATAGAAAATGATGATGTGGAGATGCTGGCGTTGGACTGGGGTGAGCACAGTAAGAAGATGTGGAGATGCCAGTGTTGGACTGGGGTGAGCACAGTAAGAAGTCTTACAACACCAAGTTCAAGTCCAACAGGTTTGTTTCAAATCACTAGCTTTCGGAGCACTGCTACTTCCTCAGGTGAATGAAGAGGTAGGTTCCAGAAACATATATATGGACAAAGTCAAAGGTGTATCATCTTGCATCTTTGATTTTGTCCATATATATGTTTCTGGAACCCACCTCTTCATTCACCTGAGGAAGGAGCAGTGCTCCGAAAGCTAGTGATTTGAAACAAACCTGTTGGACTTTAACCTGGTGTTGTAAGACTTCTTGCTGTAATAGAAAACGGTCAGAGAAAGAGAATAAACATTTTAACTATTTTGTGGCATTTTAATCAAACTGAGCAGCCTTTATTGAGTCACTCATTATGCAGTATTAACGCACCCCCCCCCCCCCCCCCTATACAAATGTGTTGTGAGCAGAGGTTTTGTTGCACTTTTATCAGGAAAGGTTGAACAGGTTTGGATCATTTCCCTAGAAAAGAGACAAAGGGTTGACCTTGATGGAGATTTATAGAACATAGAACATAGAACAGTACAGCACGGAATAGGCCCTTCGGCCCTCGATGTCGTGCCGAGCCATGATCACCCTACTCAAACCCACGTATCCACCCTATACCCATAACCCAACAACCCCTCCCTTAACCTTACTTTTTAGGACACTACGGGCAATTTAGCATGGCCAATCCACCTAACCCGCACATCTTTGGATTGTGGGAGGAAACCGGAGCACCCGGAGGAAACCCACGCACACACGGGGAGGACGTGCAGACTCCGCACAGACAGTGACCCAGCCGGGAATCGAACCTGGGACCCTGGAGCTGTGAAGCATTTATGCTAACCACCATGCTACCGTGCTGCCCACCTTATATTAGGAAGCAGCTCAGAACAGCAAGGCTGTGTGCCTTAGGGTTGTTCCCAGGGCAGTAGATGGAGATAAACATCAATTACTGCTGGAGGATCATTATCTCAGTGAAGGATACTCTTTAGTCTGCCTGAATCTTGCTGTTTTCAGTGCAGAGCTGTCGTTGACCAAGTGTTTCAGACAGACACGCTCTAAGGTCCAGGACAACATGCTGAGGGACACAGCAGCTCAGCGGGGAACAGCCACTATCGAAAGCCCTCCTGCTAGTTATGCTAAGGGGCTGAAACCTCTGACTTTGTGTTGTATGCACCAGAGAAAGTTTGACATTAAGTATAAATGTACTCTGTAAACATAACCAATAATGGCAAGCATTGTGAAGCCCCTCTGTATTACACTTTATGCATTGTCAAATTTGGGCTGTTCTGGACTGTACTGTTACAAACTTCATGAATAAGGTATATTTTTCTGGCAAAGTCTTTAGATTATGACTGATTTGATAGGGTAGACAAAGAGGCCAGAATTCTATGATCCTATCAGGAGTAATTGTGCTGTATACCACAGATACATTTAAGGGGAAGCTACAGGACATGATAGAAGAAATATTGTTCAGGTTAGGTGAAGAAGAGTGAAAGGTGGAGCTTGAGGACACAAATTGGCCACTTGACTAAATGCTCAGTTTTTGCACCATAAATTCGATACTCACTAAACACAAAATGCAAGTCTGAGCTTGTGATTCCGTCAAGAAGTGGAATGGGATCATTACAGAAGCTCGAGTAACCAATCCCAATATTTATAATATACAGCCGAGGATAATCTGAAAATTACAGCCGTCAAAATGAATGAAATTAATGAACTGTACGCGGGTATTAGTTTGGCCTGTGTGACATTAATGGCTGAATTTATTTTATTCTGTTGTTGCAAGAGACTATTTACATTGATGTCCATATTTTCTCTATTTGGAAGTGGGGCAGAGTTGCCACACAACCCTTTGCCACGTCTATCCAATTCTGGTCACTTGAGCTGCCATCCATAGCAAAAGATTTAATTTAAACCTGAAGCAAAGTCTAATTTGCTCACATGTCACAAAAGAAAAAAAAAAGTGGAGAAATATTCGGCTGGTGAGCGCCCATGTGTAAGTAAACGAACAAACCGACTGTGACCGACTTTAAATTCACACCTTAATTGGTCAAAGGCTTTTGATATTTTTGTCAGCGAGGCCAAGCCAACCAGGTTAACTCCTTCTCGCCTTGTACCCCAGCCCAGAAATGTGGGGCGAAATTCTCCGACCCCACGCAGGGTCGGACGAATCGGCCGGCGGCGGCGTTATTCCCGATCCCGCCGGGTTTTTTATTCTCCGAGCGGCCAAAAAACCGGCGTTGTGCAAATCCCGCCGGCAGCCTCTGAAAACAGCTGGCGCCGGCGGGATGTCATTGATTTTTTACTTTCAACAAATCTCCGGCCCGGATGGGCCGAAGTCCCACCGACGTGGCCACGGGTCACGTCGGCGAAAAACGCAGTAGCTTTAAAACGGCGTCAACCATTGATGATGGTTGACGCCGTTCAGTGTCCAAGGGCGAGTGCGGGGGGGGTGTTGCGGCGTTGGAGGGGGGTGGGGGTTGCGGCGTTGGAGGGGGGTAGGGGTGGTGGGGAGGGGGGGAGGGGTGGTGGGGAGGGGGGTAGGGTGGTGGGGAGGGGGTAGGGGTGGTGGGGGAGGGGGGTAGGGGGTGGTGGGGAGGGGGGGTAGGGGTGGTGGGGAGGGGGGTAGCGGTAGGGTGGTGGGGAGGGGGGGTAGGTGTGGTGGGGGTGGGGAGGGGGGGGGGTGTGGCGTTGGGGGGGTAGGGCGGTGGAGGGGGGAGGTGGAGGTGTAGGGGGGAGGGGGGGTTTGGGGCAAGCGGCGTGCAGAGGGGGGGGGGCGAACGGATGCCCGGCCAACGCAACCGTCGCCCCCCCTCTTCACGCCGCTGCCCCCCCCTACCCCAACCCCCCCTCACCACCCCTACCTCCCTCCAACGCCCCTACCCCCCCACCACCCCTCCCACCCCTACCCCCCTAACCACACCCCCTCCCACCACCCCCTACCCCACCCCCTACCACCCCCCCTCCAACGCCGCCCTCACCAGCTCTCGCAACGCCGCAAAACCCCCCCCACCCTCAACGCCGCAACCCCCCACCCTCTCAACGCCGTAACCCCCCCTTGCAACGCCGCAACCCCCCCTCAAACCCCCCCTCATCGCTGCAACCCCCCACCCTCTCAACGCCGCAACCCCCCCTCGCAACGCCGCAACCCCCCCCCCCCCATCGCCGCAACCCCCCACCCTCTCATGCCGGGTCTCCTGCCCCCCCCCCCCCCCCAACGACGGGTCCACCCCCTCTCCTCTCAATGCCGGGGTCCCCCCCCCCCTCCTCTCAACGCCGGGTCCCCCTCCTCCTCTCAACGCCGGGTCCCCCTCCTCCTCTCAACGCAGGGTCCCCCCCCTCTCCTCTCAACGCCGGGTTCCCCCCCCCCTCCTCTCAACGCAGGGTCCCCCCCCCTCCTCTCAACGCAGGGTCCCCCCCCCCTCCTCTCAACGCAGGGTCGTCCCCCCCCTCCTCTCAACGCAGGGTCGTCCCCCCCTCTCCTCTCAACGCAGGGTCGTCCCCCCCTCTCCTCTCAACGCAGGGTCCCCCCCCCTCTCCTCTCAACGCCGGTACACACCCCCCCCTCAACGCCGGTACCCACACCCCCCCCCTCCCCCTCACTCTGAAGGCCGGTACCCACACCCCCATCCCTCTGAAGGCCGTACCCAAACCCCCCTCCCCCTCCCTCTGAAGGCCGTACCCACACCCCCCTCCCTCTGAAGGCCGGTACCCACACCCCCCTCCCCCTCCCCCTGAAGGCCGGTACCCACACCCCCCTCCCCCTCCCTCTGAAGGCCGGTACCCACACCCCCCTCCCCCTCCCTCTGAAGGCCGGTACCCACACCCCCCTCCCTCTGAAGGCCGGTACCCACACATTCCCCCCCCCTCTCCCCCTCTCCCCCCTTCCTCCTCCTCCCCACCCCCCTTCCTCCTCCCCCTTCCTCCTCCTCTCCTCTCCCCCCTTCCTCCTCCTCTCCTCTCCCCCCTTCCTCCTCCTCTCCTCTCCCCCCTTCCTCCTCCTCTCCTCTCCCCCCTTCCTCCTCCTCTCCTCTCCCCCCTTCCTCCTCCTCTCCTCTCCCCCCTTCCTCCTCCTCTCCTCTCCCCCCTTCCTCCTCCTCTCCTCTCCCCCCTTCCTCCTCCTCTCCTCTCCCCCCCTTCCTCCTCCTCTCCTCTCCCCCTTCCTCCTCCTCTCCTCTCCCCCCTTCCTCCTCCTCTCCTCTCCCCCCTTCCTCCTCCTCTCCTCTCCCCCCTTCCTCCTCCTCTCCTCTCCCCCCTTCCTCCTCCTCTCCTCTCCCCCCTTCCTCCTCCTCTCCTCTCCCCCCTTCCTCCTCCTCTCCTCTCCCCCCCTTCCTCCTCCTCTCCTCTCCCCCCTTCCTCCTCCTCTCCTCTCCCCCCTTCCTCCTCCTCTCCTCTCCCCCCTTCCTCCTCCTCTCCTCTCCCCCCTTCCTCCTCCTCTCCTCTCCCCCCTTCCTCCTCCTCTCCTCTCCCCCCTTCCTCCTCCTCTCCTCTCCCCCCTTCCTCCTCCTCTCCTCTCCCCCCTTCCTCCTCCTCTCCTCTCCCCCCTTCCTCCTCCTCTCCTCTCCCCCCTTCCTCCTCCTCTCCTCTCCCCCCTTCCTCCTCCTCTCCTCTCCCCCCTTCCTCCTCCTCTCCTCTCCCCCCTTCCTCCTCCTCTCCTCTCCCCCCTTCCTCCTCCTCTCCTCTCCCCCCTTCCTCCCTCCTCTCCTCTCCCCCCTTCCTCCTCCTCTCCTCTCCCCCTTCCTCCTCCTCTCCTCTCCCCCCTTCCTCCTCCTCTCCTCTCCCCCCTTCCTCCTCCTCTCCTCTCCCCCCTTCCTCCTCCTCTCCTCTCCCCCCTTCCCTCCTCCTCTCCTCTCCCCCCTTCCTCCTCCTCTCCTCTCCCCCCTTCCTCCTCCTCTCCTCTCCCCCCTTCCTCCTCCTCTCCTCTCCCCCTTCCTCCTCCTCTCCTCTCCCCCCTTCCTCCTCCTCTCCCTCCCCCCTTCCTCCTCCTCTCCCCCCCTTCCTCCTCCTTTCCCCTCCTTCCTCCTCCTCTCCCCTCCTTCCTCCTCCTCCCCCCCTCCTCCTCCTCCTCTCCCCCCCCCTCCTCCTCCTCCTCTCCCCCCCTCCTCCTCCTCCTCTCCCCCCCTCCTCCTCCTCCTCTCCCCCCTCCTCCTCCTCCTCTCCCCCCCTCCTCCTCCTCCTCTCCCCCCTCCTCCTCCTCCTCTCCCCCCCTCCTCCTCCTCCTCTCCCCCCCCTCCTCCTCTCCCCCCTTCCTCCTCCTCTCCCCCCCTTCCTCCTCCTCTCCCCCCCCTTCCTCCTCCTCTCCCCCCCTGCCTCCTCCTCTCCCCCCCTTCCTCCTCCTCTCCCCCCCTTCCTCCTCCTCTCCCCCCTTCCTCCTCCTCTCCCCCCTTCCTCCTCCTCTCCCCCCTTCCTCCTCCTCTCCCCCCCTTCCTCCTCCTCTCCCCCCCCTTCCTCCTCCTCTCCCCCCCCTTCCTCCTCCTCTCCCCCCCCTTCCTCCTCCTCTTCCCCCCCCCTTCCTCCTCCTCTCCCCCCCCTTCCTCCTCCTCTCCCCCCCCCTTCCTCCTCCTCTCCCCCCCCTTCCTCCTCCTCTCCCCCCCCTTCCTCCTCCTCCCCCCCCCCTTCCTCCTCCTCTCCACCCCCCCTCCTCCTCCTCCCCCCCCCCCTTCCTCCTCCTCTCCCCACGCCGGTACCCGTCCCCTCTCTCTCAACGTGCCACTTCTGCAGCGCGTTAAAATGACGCGTATCGCGTCGGTCCGATGCTGGCCCCTCCGGGAACGGAGATTAGCGGCCTAAAAGAAGGCCCCGACGCCGGAGTCATCTGCACCACTTTTGCTCGCCAGAAATCGGCGTCACGACAGTCCGCGGAGAATTTTGCCCGTGATCTTGGTGATTCAAAGGCCGCTTTATGGCTGACAAGCCCAGTCCTGTAAGATTGTATCTTCACACCAGTTTCAACATTGCAGTGAAATTGTCTCTGCTGTGACTCTGAAGTTAGCGTGCAGACATCAGTTGAACATTATGAACTGGCCTGAACAATCCCGAGAAGCAGGAGGATACATTGAGCCAATGCGCCATTCTATTAGATCATGGTGGATCCACACCTCAACACCATCTACCCAGCTCGGCTCCTTAATCCTTAATATCCTTGACCAAAACAAAAATCTGTCAATTTCGCTTCTGACATTTTCAACTGACCGAGTTTCAACAGCATGTCGGGGAACGGAGTTCGTAGATTTTCACCACCCTTTATGTAAATAAATGCATCCCAACGTGACCCCTAAACAGCCTAGCTCTAATTCTAAGGTTGTTCGGTATTGTTCTGGATTCCTCCACCAGAGGAAATTGTCCATCCATCTATCTCCCTCATCAACTCTTTAAATCACTTTCATTTTCTAAACTCATCGCCCCCTTCCTCTATGAGGAAGGGATAAATTACCCATAGTCCCGACTCAAGGTTCCTGTTGGGTGAAAATGGACCTGGACTCATTCAGATCTTCCTCCCTTCATTCCATGGTTGCATCACATACTTAACACTCACAAGCCATTGCAGAGATGCTGGACAGAACAAATGATTGCAGCCTTCGCTTCAGTTACACCCCAACAAAGTAAAGAAATTCCACAGTTGAAATGTTCACGGATACTCACAGGAATAAAGCAGTTCTCCGCATCACGCTCGTTTGATTTAACTGGCACATTCCCCAAGTGAAGTATAGCTGCAAGAATATGGAAGATACCCATCTGGGAGGACTCATTAATACCTGCAAAACGTTTAACATTTGTTAAACTGGACACACTGAAAATAAGCACCACTTCCAAGATGAAATCCTGCACTATGATATTAGCGTACAAATTAATATGTACATATGACTCCTCTTATTAGCAAAGCCAGTGAATTGGTTAACATTGCCATCCAATAACAGACAAAGAAAACAAAATAGAAGTCGCCATTGTTCCGAGGACCGTAGGCTGTTTCTCCCTCCTTTTGAGAGCTGACTGGTGATGATTTAACCTGAGGGCCACCGCACCTCAGGCGAGGGGCAAGGTTGAGAAGGCTCAACCTCAGCCGGTATGGGAATTGAACCCACGCTGTTGGCACTGCTCCGCATCACAAACCAGCCATCCAGCTAACTGAGCTAACCGACCCCCTAGACTGACCTGTTAGCTCTGCTCTCTCTCCACAGATACTGTCAGACCTGCTGAGATTTTCCAATATTTTCTGTTTTTGCTTCAGATTCCAGCATCCACAGTAATTTGCTTTAATTGAAAAGTTTTGATATTTACCCAGTAAAGAGCAAGCGTGCCTTGTGTTTATCAATTCTTTGGCATCATCTATTCCCTCAATTACAGGACTGCCTCCTAAATTTGTGTAGTGGAAGCTTTGGGCGTGGCCTGAAAACAAAGAGACATAATAATAACAACGATAATAATCTTTATTAGTGTCACAAGTAGTCTTACATTAACACTGCAACAAAGTTACTGTGAAAATCCCCTAGTCGCCACACTCTGGTGCCTGTTCGGGTACACTGAGGGAGAATCCAGAATGTCCAATTCACCTAACAAGCCTGTCTTTCGGGACTTGTGGGAGGAAACGGGCAGCACGATAGCATTGTGGATAGCACAAATGCTTCACAGCTCCAGGGTCCCAGGTTCGATTCCAGCTTGGGTCACTGTCTGTGTGGAGTCTGCACATCCTCCCCGTGTGTGCGTGGGTTTCCTCCGGGTGCTCCGGTTTCCTCCCACAGTCCAAAGATGTGCAGGTTAGGTGGATTGGCCATGATAAATTGCCCTTAGTGTCCAAAATTGCCCTTAGTGTTGGGTGGGGTTACTGGGTTATGGGGATAGGGTGGAGGTGTTGACCTTGGGCAGGGTGCTCTTTCCAAGAGCCGCTGCAGACTCCATGGGCCGAATGGCCTCCTTCTGCACTGTAAATTCTATGAAACCGGAGCACCCGGAGGAAACCCATGCAGACACGGGGAGAACGTGTAGACTCCCCACAGACAGTGACCCAAGCCATGAATCAAACCCGTGTCCCTGTCGCTGTGAAGCAACAGTGCTAACCACTGTGCTACCGTGCTTCCTCTTCAACAGTACAATTAATTAGCGTGATGTTTTTCTACTGGGACACATGAATGAAGCATTTAAAAAGATCATGTGCACAGCATTGCTATCAAAATCACAAACTACAACTAATCTATTAATTCAGATCAATGGATGGGAGGTTGGTGCAGCTTCCCAAACAAGCTGAAAAGACAAGAGTTTTCTGTATCGACTGTGTGTGTAAAAGCCAATCCATGCTGGCTAATGGGAAGCAAAGGCCTTTCCGTTGTGACATTCAGTACTCAGGAAAAAGTAAACATTTTGATCCGCTGCCCCATACAGACCAGTCCAAAAGTGGATCCTCTTTATAAAACAATTCAGAGGGAGCTAGGTGGCAATGGCAAATAATTTGCTTGCAGCAAGACACACGTTATCGCTTTCAGAAACAGGCTGGCACACTGGTCTGCAAGCGTTTGAGCTAATTGGGCAGCATACAGCAGGAATTTGCAGAATCTGTTACAGGATGTCATGCCACATGAACTTGTTTGCCCTGGTTATGCTGCTGTGGTTTCTCAGTAACTAGGAAGTCTATATTGCGCAGCCATGATACGAGTATGGAAAGGATTCGGATGAGGGACATTACACTCGACCATGATGTTCAGCTTGCTATTAATCTTTAAGAAATGAGCCAAAGTGTTTCTGCTCATTATTTCGGGTAGAAATTGAGAAAGCAGCGAGAAACATACTCAGCTTGAGAGCTTTGAATTCTGGTAAATGTTTGGAGGCACACAGCTGGTAGAGAATATGATAATTTCTTTCTTCCTCGGCCTGAAAGAGAGGGCAGATGACAGTTTTGAAATCTCACGTGCACAGTTTCACAGTAGAACAGAAAGCATCATTAACACCCAATGTCCGGATTCCTGTACAACGAGTTGCAACCAATATAATTAATCATGGGACGTCTCCCAATCCCATTAAATTCCCTATCGCTGCCATCCATAATTGCATGACAAGGTATAAGGCAGCCTGACCACCATTGCCACAGCCGAAGTGGATGGAGGAGAAGTCCAGCTTTATAGATCAGTACCAGCCTGGAAAGAATATCATCTATCATTCCCCTAAATCCCATAACGAAGGGTTCTGCTCCCTCAAAACACGAGTCTCAACATCTCAGAGAAGAGCTGATATGTCACAAACAGTGAAAGCGTAGATCTGAATCCTTGCTTCATGGGTGAGGAGTCCAGGAGGCTAGAAACACTCAACATGTTTCAAATAGGTGGTCTTTCATTCTACAGTCTATCCAATTTACAAATCACCCTGCCTAGTGGTTCCAAACCCCAATCAAAGCTCCCCATATATGTGATGATAACTACCTCTAACAATTAATAGAAGCTATCACACAGAGCACATGTTGCGAAAATCTTCTACATCATTTTGAAGATCCTAGGGGCAGGCAATGGGGTAGTACTTACCTGAAAGACGACTCTCGACTTTTCCAACAGGTAGGTTCTCATGTTCGCTCCTATGATGCGATATCGTTTGTCAAACCCAATTTCAATGTATTTCCCAAATCGACTGCTATTATCATTTCTGGTGGTCTTTGCATTTCCAATTGACTGCCAAGCAAAGAGGGAAAAAGGTTTCTACGCTGTACCATAAAAAGATTGTTTAACCAGTGCTCAATGGCAAGCTTAGCCATGCCACATTTACAGGACTGGCCAAGTCTGCACATAATTGTCCAACTGGAAGAAAAATCTCTTGGCAGAACTGGGAGTCAATCAGAACAGAACTTGCCAATTCTACAAAAGAGTTTGGCCCTTGACATAATTTTGATGTGCAGTTTAGTCTGTAGAGACCCAAAATAAACCACTAAAAATAATTAAACATTTGTAAATTAAGCTCTTAAAACAGACAATATTATGTACAAAACAGTATTAATGTAATACAAAAGCAGCTGGTAAAATAAACGAGTTTGAGAGCACAGCATCAGCACATTGTCATTTCACTTCCGTGAACTCGGCTCAAGTCAAGTACAGAAGATAGGAGGAAAGGTCTGTCAGTTACACGTTTCCCAAATGATATGAAGTTGGATCATTCTGTGCCCCATTCCGAACGGCTATGACGTGCAGCACAGAACTGCCGATAACTCAGCACAACTGGTACACGCTGATTGTCTCAGCCAGCCCACATTCATGGTTGCTGTGAGAACTACAAATATATACACACTTTCACAAGGGAAAAGGTTGCAGCTTGATGAGGGAATATTTCCTTATTGCTATTAGATTGCACGGTCCAAATGGGCTTAATTGGGCAACCAGAAACCAATTTAATAGATTCAGTAAGAGAAGCAAGCAGGAGTCCATGAAAACGGTTATGCATTACAATCATTCATCTGCCTTCATTTAACAATGTGCTTTAAAAAATTATGCAATTCTCTGTCCCTCCCTCTTTGCGTACCATTTCCTAGACGGACGCAGTCTTCTGCCAATTCCACTCAAGGTAAACAGAAGCATTCTCTAGTTTCTTAGAACTCCCCCAGAGACAGTGCCTGCTACTGCTCTGCATCCCCAGCAGGATTGGGAATTACCCACATGGTACCAATCCAAAACCTGGCACAGCACCATGCAGCACATCATTCTTGATCTGTGCACTGGCAGAGCATTGACGAGCTTTCGGGTGCAAGTCGAGTCCTGTCCTTACATGCACCTTTCAGCAGGGAGAGTAATCTGCTTGGTGCTTCCCCACCCTTGTCCAGGGGCATCGAGCAGAATTGTAATTCCCCCAACACTACACTGACCACAATCGGCAATCTCAGCACAATTCCAGGATTAAACTTCTGGCTCCGTACCCAAGACCGGTAGCTAATGAGATGCCAAAGATATTGCTTCAAACAAACTTTAATCTTTCCTGGCTTTGAATTGTATAGTGGGATTTTTTTAAATATAAAGACATTGGGTAGAGAATAAACAATTTGTCACTCATTTTTGAGTAATCATTTGTCAAATCCAAGAGAGTTGTTGGGGAACACGCATGATTTGCAAGTGTAAATTTAAATTTGTCAGTTCCTTAAATCACCTTTTCTATCACAAGGGGCACTCAAAACGTAATAAACGTTTGCTCTATCCTCTAGTGGTCTTCATAACCATCAGCTCTTCCTACTCGAGAGTTTCTGTTGATGTAGACACTGCCATACTGAAGCTGCTTCTTGGTAGTGTGGATGAGCAGAGAGATCTCGGTGTCCATGTCCATAGATCCCTGAAAGTTGCCACCCAGGTTGAGAGGGTTGTTAAGAAGGTGTACGGTGTGTTAGCTTTTATTGGTAGAGGAATTGAGTTTCGGAGCCATGTTGCAGTTGTACAAAACTCTGGCGCAGCCGCATTTGGAGTATTGTGTGCAGTTCTGGTCGCCACATTATAGGAAGGATGTGGAAGCATTGGAAAGGGTACAGAGGAGATTTACAAAAATGTTGCCTGGAATGGAGGGAAGATCTTATGAGGAAAGGCTGAGGAACATAAGGCTGTTTTCATTAGAGAGAAGAAGGTTAATAGGTGACTTAATTGAGGCATACACGATGATCAGAGGATTAGATAGGGTGGACATTGAGAGCCTTTTTCCTCGGATGGTGATGTCCAGCACGAGGGGACATAGCTTTAAATTGAGGGGAGATAGATATAGGACAGATGTCAGAGGTAGGTTCTTTACTCAGAGAGTAGTAAGGGCGTGGAATGTCCTGCCTGCAACAGTAATGGACTCGCCAACACTAAACGCATTCAAATGGTCATTGGATAGGCATATGGACGATAAGGGAATAGCGTAGAGGGACTTTAGAAGGGTTAAACAGGACGGCGCAACATCGAGGGCCGAAGGGCCTGTACTGCGCTGTAATGTTCTATGAAAGGAGAGCGTTGACTGTCATTTTCTCTGTTGTGAATGAAATGTAATGCTTCCAAAGCTGTATGTTCACAAACTGCTCTCTCACTTTAATTTTCACTTTTGCCCAAGGGAATATAAATAACTCAGCTTCAGACAAGACTTCTTTTTTTTTTTACATCGCTCACAACAATGCGAACCAGTCTATGGGCACCATCTGCAAAACTCCGTCTTACCAGCTACCATTCCATTACAAGACTGGGGTCAACTAACAAGCAAACGGAACAAAGAGAAAAACAAGTGACAAACAATCCGTCAGTGAAATGTGAAAGACTCCATTTCATTCTCTTCAGCTATTCCCCTTTGGTGCAGCTCAGCAGGTCTGTATCCAAGGGGGAGACAGTTAGAGTTTGAGGTTTGTCAATTCTTATAAAGTGGTTCGCAAGGGACATTTTTCCAGGCTCAGAATGGGCAACTTTCAAAAGGAAACTTTCAAGAATGTTTCAATATTGAAAACTCATAATGGCAGCCTGCAGTTCCAATTCAAGAGGGCAACAGCCTGGACCAGCCCACAGTATGTGTGCCCGGTTCTAATAGACGGTGAATCTTATGATCATTGCATAAACAGCTGACAAGTCATACAACTCAAAGTGCATGTGTGCATGTTTCATCACGGTGTACACACTCTTCAATGCAATTTCCAGCTGAGGTGGGTGCACGAGTAATAAACTCAAGCAGTTCCACATTGCAATTCTCCCAACTTGTACATCAAGCTAACTTTCACAACTACAGTCAGTTAAAGAAGCACACTGGGCTAAATCGCTGGCTTTTAAAGCAGACCAAGGCAGGCCAGCAGCACGGTCCAATTCCCGTACCAGCCTCCCCGAACAGGCGCCGGAATGTGGCGACTGGGGGCTTTTCACAGTAACTTCATTTGAAGCCTACTCGTGACAATAAGCAATTTTCATTTCATTTCATTCAATTCCTGGAGAAATTACAGGTATTATTTACTCGTGAGAGAGGATTAATTTCACTCCTACGCTCTGAAAAGGCTCCCAATCTCTTTCACTGATCTCAGTCACCAGTAACCCAGCAGCTTTGACACTCGGGTCACTTTCCTCCCTCGTTGGCACGTGTTTTGCTGTCAGCACTTCAGGACGAATTTAATCATTTCCAGAGATAACTACTCTGATCTTGATCAAATGCAAACTTCCTGTTTTGCCATTTTAAAAATCCAATTAGAGTCCGGTAATCAGCTATTCTATCAAGGAAACAGTTAAAACACACTGGAGTGAGCAGAGCTGTGTAGCTATCTCCGAGCATGTATGCTCATTATCGGAATGTCAATGTGATTTGCCTCTTTCAGAGGATCAAAGGATCTGCCATCCCAGAGATTTTATGGAGCGTCTCAAAGCTTTCATATGATCAGACTTTTGAAAAACGTCCAGGGGAATTATCTTCAAAAACAACAGTCAAAATCATCAGGTTCAACAGATCACGGCCAGGCCATTTTCTCTATTAATAACTCAATGAACAATATAATATTGCTGCTAATGTCACCTCTCTGGTATTGTGTCAGCAGGAACCGTTCCTGGCAGTTCAGACAAACCAGGGCAAGACAAATCAACTGACATTGGGCAGCACAGTGGCTAGCACTGCTGCCTCACAGTGCCAGGGTCCCGGGTTCGATTCCGACCTCGGATTACTGTGTGTGTGGAGTCTGCACATCCTCTCCGTGTCTGTGTGGGTTTCCTCCCACAATCCAAAGATGTGCAGGTTAGGTGGATTGGCCATGCTAAATTATCCCTTAGGGTGGGGTTACAGGAATAGGGCAGAAGATTGGGCCTAGGTAGGGTGGTCTTTCGAAGGGTCGGTGCAGACTCAATGGGCCGAATGGCCTCCTTCTGCACTGTTGGGATTCTATGACATCTGGATTTGGATGAACGAAGATTTCCAAAAGAGAATCAGGAATCATATTGACAGTTAAAAAAACACGTTTGACCCCTCCAGCTCACTAATGATTAGATCTAGCTAAGTTATGAAGAGTAACAACTAGTCTTTGCTCTTTCTAGGTGATATGTTGTTATTTCAAGAGTCTATATATTAGACTTGTCCAATTAACTCAGGCTACAAACCACACAATAGCACAAACTGGATATTTTGAGTTTACAGTAAATCCTATAAAGCAAGTTCAAGGGAACCTTTCACCTCTTGGGCAATGCAAAACAGAGTGAGTTGGATCAGTTCATTCAATCACATAGGTCATGTTTAAACGGAGCTAGGGCAGCATGGTGGCGCAGTGGCTAGCACTGCTGCCTCACGGCGCCGAGGTCCCAGGTTCGATCCCGGCTCTGGGTCACTGTCCGTGTGGAGTTTGCACATTCTTCCCGTGTTTGCGTGGGTTTCGTCCCCACAACCCAAAGATATGCAGGGTAGGTAGATTGGCCACACTAAATTGCCCCTTAATTGGAAAAAATGAATTGGGTACTCTAAATTTATTATTTTTTTTAAATTTTAATGTTTAAACGGAGCTGCAATTTCAGTCCAACACGGGGGCCGTTTAGTTAATATATTCACAAAGTTCATCACCTTGACAATCCTTGAAATGTCGCAATATCGTTCGGATTGAACCACTGGATAAGGAGCCAGTTAATTAAATTCCCTTTCGAGCATCAAATCTCACCTCCATGATGGGGTTGGAGGCCAGAACCTTCTCTTCCACATTAGTCTCGGTGGCAGAACCACTGACCGTCGCGAAGTATCGCATGGCGTATTTAGCCGAAACAGTCTTCCCGGCTCCAGATTCTCCACTTACAATGATAGATTGATTCCGCTCATCTCTGAAACACAGATCATAAATTGTTGTACACTCGGTAATCAGTTAGCACAGCGCGATGATCTGCCTTCTCCAAAAAATAAAACGGGCAGAAAAACCACAACCTTCATTTTCTCGCTGAATAATTAGTAACATTTTTTCAGTGAACAAGTGGAAGAAGCCAACACAGAAATTAGATAGCGCTATTTTCTGTGCTGGGTATTAACCAATGAGTCAAAGCAGAACAATATCAGTCGCTTGGTAGCGCAGAACTCGAATATTGCGGAAAAGAGAGCATTTTGTCTTGTGTTAATCAGGATTTCTGCAAGAATTTAAAATTTCAAACAACCATATATATAACAAGATGCTGATTGACTGTGAGAGTAGAGGTTATTAAAATGGAAATGCTACATACAGTTTATATATTTTTTCAAAAGAGTTACAGCTTTCCGGATCAAGAAGAGAAATTGCTCATTTGGATTTGGATTTATTGTCACGTGTATCGAGGCACAGTGTTCTGTGTACAGTCTAGGCAGATTATTCCATACATGAAAAACATAGGACGTGCGATAGATACACGATAGAATTATAAAATTCCAATTAGGCAGGCTGTATCGCATGGATGGTCAGCGTGTCTTTGGTTCACTGATGTGGGACATCCTTTCAGAGTGCGAATCCTGGTTCTCCAGGATGCCAAAAAGAAAGTTCAAAACCAGCGGGGGTCGCTAATCGTCGTACTGCATTTGTATCTGCGACAAGTGAAAGCAGATGACAGATGACAGAAAACACACAAGGTTTTTGAAGAGGAGAGCTCAAAGAACCAAGAAGAACAAAGAAAGGTACAGCACAGGAACAGGCCCTTCGGCCCTGCACGCCCATGCCGATCATGATTCCCTAACTAAAAGAAAGCCTTCTGTCCCTAAGTAATTTCATAGCCCTCTATTTCCTCCTTATTCATGTCCCCATCCAGGTGCCTCTTAAATGTTGCTAATGTGCCTGCTTCCCCCACATCCTCTGGCAGCACGTTCCAGGCACGCACCACTCTCTGGATGAAAAACTTACCCCAATCTCCCTTAAACTTTCCCCCTCTCGCCTGTAACCTTTGCCCCCTTTGACACTTGCACCCTTGGAAAAAGCCACTGACTATCCACTCTTTCGATGCCTGCCAGAAGTTTGAGAACTAGGAAGGGGATTCTAGACAGTAGTCCCAAGGTCGCTAAAATTTCTGCCATCAATGGTATAATGAAATGGTATAATGAAAAGAGCAGAGGAGACGGAATGCGAATTGCAACTCAAGATCAAAGAGAGCACCACGGTTGAACATCTTTCAATTCAGCCTGACTGAACAGCTGGGGAGCAGATGGGGGAATTACTTGGGGAAATTCTTTTAGGACCATCTCTGCAAAAGGAACCCGATTAGAGTTCCTGAAGACTCTCTAGTGATATAATTGCAACACAAAACAGGACAACAAATGTATAAATATTTTCAGGAACTAGGTTAGCCATATAACCAGTCATTTCTTTTGCAATTCCCCAAAATACATATCAAAATATCGACAAAAGATTTCCTGTAATAATGGCTCATAGTGATACAAACAAAGATTTACTTCCCAATTCAAAGAAGTTTGATAAGAAACAGACTGTTCGCAGTATTACAGCTGCAACTGTGCAAAATCTTGACAATTGCAATTGTGACAAAAGAAAATTCTTTAACGAAATGGATTTGGTTCTGTCTTCTAGAAGTTTCCTTCTCCTTTGAAGAATTGTAAATCTGGTATTAATAATATTAGGATCCCAGACCAAACCCCAACAATTGCAAGGATACGTAACAGAAACCCCAATTTTTAAACATTTTTAAAGCTGAGACGAAAGGATACTTCGCTCCGGGGTGATTCCACACAGAAATTGGGATATGGTGCATTAAAACAAATTTTATTATCACAGTATTAAACTATCTTTAACAGCACAAATAATCTGGCTTGCAATTACCAGTTAAATAATGCTTAACAATAAAATGAAACACTAACTCCTAACAGCTACTTTCTTTATCTCCAATCAAGCAAAATCCACTTTCAAACAAAGGTAGCAAACACAGGATTACTTGTCAACCTCTAGACAAAGAATTCCTTTGAAAGACTGCTTTGAGGGAAGAGGGAGAGAGATCCTGTAGGAAACAGCCTGCAGATTCTTGTCTATGTCAGACTGCTGCTTAACCTGACAGCCTTTTGAATGAAATGAAATGAAATGAAAATGAAAATCACTTATTGTCACGAGTAGGCTTCAATTAAGTTACTGTGAAAAGCCCCTAGTCGCCACATTCCGGCGCCTGTCCGGGAAGGCTGGTACGGGAATCAAACCGTGCTGCTGGCCTGCTTGGTCTGCTTTAAAAGCCAGCGATTTAGCTGAGTGAGCTAAACCAGCCCCTAGAAGCAGAAGCTGTTCAGCTCCCAGCCAAAACTGACTAAATTCAAAACTGACTGCTTCAACCTTGGCTCCTCCCATTAATACATCATCTTTCTCCCACCCAAATCCCACAACCTAATTATTTAATTTAAACATAATGTCTCTAATTATCTACTCATAGAATCATAGATTCCCGACAGCGCAGAAGGAGACCATCCAGCCCATCGAGTCTGCACCGACCCCCTGAAAGAGCACTCCAACCACGTCCACTCCCAATAAACTATCCCAATAACCCCTTAATCTAACCCACACATCTTTTGGGCTATGGGAGGAAACCGGAGCATCCGGAGGAAACCCAGGCAGACACAGGGAGAAAGTGCAAACTCCACAGAGACTGTCACCCGAGGTCGGAATCCCCAAAATCATAATGAAAATCCATCAGGCTCTCCTTGTAAACGTAAGCATGATATGAAAACAAACGATGACCTCACTTTTATGACTTCTTATTTGCACCCTTTTTCAGCCCCGGTTAAATTCGCAAAGCAAACATGACAGACCATTGAAACACTACTCTGAAATGATGGCTTGTAAGATCCTATCAGCCACCCAGCTAACATCTCAATCCATGTCCTGACCCCAATTGTTTTCACATTACCACCTGCCTGACGGTATCAACTGAACAAGGGTCTGGCTGCATCAAAGGTTCAGCTAGTACAGCGTGCAGCAACATGTGGGTTGCGTCAACATTGCCCATTAAGATGAGGGGCTGAGTGTCTCTCATTAGCGGAATCACTGCAGGATAAATACTGCATCCTTACAGAAGCTGTGTGCTGATTGGGTGTTTCGTGAATGATGTCCACTTCTAAAATATTTATTTTTAGAAAATATGATCTACTGCATACTTGGCATTTTTCCCTCTCATAATTTAAATTCTCTTTTCTCCCAGCTTCCACACTCAGCACGCCAGCACCATGAAGGAACAAAGCCGAAGCATTAACTCCAATTCTTGGTTAACCTTGCAGAACACTCTGAAAGGGCCTTACCCCACAGAATGCAGCCAAGACCAGTGAAAACCCAGTGTCGTCAGGAAGCCCAAGGATAAATGCATTTAAATGGCAGTGGACAACTCAGTGTTGGTATTTTAGGAAACAATTTATCGCAGTTCAGCTGATAGACAGTCATATACTATTTGCATAAACAGCTGCCTGAACGAAGAAAGGAATACAAAGATAGGGTGATGAATTTCGATGAGGGATTCAAAATTGGGGTCTGTTTCCAGTGGGGTTCCATTGGGCTCAGTGATGGGGCCCTTGCTATTTGTGGTTCACATTAATGATTTGGACTTAAATGCACGCAGTATGATCAAGTTTGTGGATGACACGAAAACTGGTAGAGTGGTAAATAGTGAGAAGGATACCCATAGAATGCAGGAGGATGGGGCAGCACGGTAACATGGTGGTTAGCATAAATGCTTCACAGCTCCAGGGTCCCAGGTTCGGTTCCCGGCTGGGTTACTGTCTGTGCGGAATCTGCACGTCCTCCCTGTGTGTGCGTGGGTTTCCTCCGGGTGCTCCGGTTTCCTCCCACAGTCCAAAGATGTGCGGGTTAGGTGGATTGGCCATGCTAAATTGCCCGTAGTGTCCTAAAAAGTAAGGTTAAGGGGGGGGGGGGGGGGGGGGGGGGGGTTGTTGGGTTACGGGTATAGGGTGGATACGTGGGTTTGAGTAGGGTGATCATTGCTCGGCACAACATTGAGGGCCGAAGGGCCTGTTCTGTGCTGTACTGTTCTATGTTCTATATGAATGGACTGGTCAGGTGTGCAGAGCTGTGGCAATTGGAATTCAATCTGGAAACATGTGAGGTAGTGCACAAGGGGAGAGCCAACGAGGCAAAGTATTACACCATGGATGGTAGGACCCTGGAAAGTATTGAAGATCAGAGAGACCTTGGAGTGTATATTCACAGATCCCTGAAGGTGACAGAACAGGTAGACAAGTTGGTTAAGGCGGCATATGAGATTCTATGCCTTGCCTAATAAAGGCAAAAGCAGAGGGTTATGCTGGAACTGTATAAAACACGGGTTAGACCACAACTGAAGTATTGATTGCAGTTCTGGTCGCCACATTATTGGAAGCGCATGATTGCACTGGAGAGGGTGCAGAGAAAGTTTGCCAGGATGCTGCCTGGGCTCTCGGAGCGTCTGAGACATGAGGAAAGTTTGGATAGGCTGAGGCTGCTTTCCTTGGAGCAAAGAAGGTTGAGAGGGAACCCAATAGTAGTGCAAGGATATTGAGGGGCATAGTCGGGAGATAGGAAGGCATTTTTTCCATTAGTAGTGGGGTCGATAACCAGGGGGAACAGATTTAAGCTAAGAGGTAGAAGGGCAAGAGGGGACTGGAGGAGCAACCTTTTCACCCAGAGGGTGGTGGGAGTCTGGAACTCACTGCCTGAAAGGGTAGTTGATTCAGAAGCTCACGTAACATTTAAGAAGGGGTGGCCTGTTTCTTTGTTGTAGATTCTATACTCCGAACCAACGAAGTTAGCCCGAAGCAAATGAGACCTCCACTTGTCCCAATAGGAAGAGAATGCGATCTGCAAGGGTTGGAAAGCCTCCAGACTATCTGAATTTGTAAAGTTAGAGATTTGGGGGAGAAGGGTTAACATGGAAGTATATTGTAAACAGATTTGAGTAAGGATTTGGGGGAAGATGTCATACAAGGCTGTTCGGGTTAGTAAGGGTTAATGTGGAACTGCAGAAACATTCCTGCCCACATTTTGGTGCAGAGGCACACGATGGCAGACTCCATTCAGAGAGAGTCTGAGAGGTCAGCATGAAGATAGCACCCAAATAGGACAATACCTCGGAGATATGGGTACAGTAGTATGTTAACAATAAACAGTTTATGTTCAATCGCACAAGACTCCAGATCTCTTACTGAGACAGCAAACAACTTTAAAACATTTAAATAAAGTTGATCAGTAAGGGGGCTTTTCTGCAACACCCATCTTTTTGCTGTGCAACTGTTGGGCAATAAACTGGTTGTCTTAAAAGTCCAAACTCTCAACATAGTGCAAGGATTATACATCAGCATAACAATTAGCCCTAGCTTGTTGGTGGTATTACCCATGGCAACTAATAACTTTTAAATGAAATCTAGTGTATTGCTGTTATCTACTAAACATGGGAACACTTGGCCTAATTGGTTTTAACTCAATTCTCTCAACCTTGTCCATTGATTAAATAGAGCTGATGATATTACTGCACTAAAACATGTGAATATGAGCTTGAAAATATTCAGCTTCCAAGGGGGTTTAGTCTGCTTTACAAGATTTAGACTGTGATCAGTAAACAAAGTGCATGTCGGTGCCAGGCATTAAACAGGTATCAGAAAGCTTTCACTAACAAAGACTGTACCTCCTGAAGTTTAAAACTGCTGCCCCATGAAAATCTCTACCCAATTCACATGTTAAATGGAAGAAAAAGGCAGCAACTATGGCTCCGTTTCCTTTTACAAACTCTGCACCAATATCCTGCTGTTCGTTTATCTGTAATAAACAGCTGTTTGGAACGTCGAGTTGTTGATAACTTGTTTTAATAATTAGCCTAGTTTTGAAGATGGCCGTGTTGACAGACATGCAGTGTACATGAGTTTAGCTAAGTTGGCTGGGCAGCTAGCACTGGGGCTGGTTTAGCACTGGGCTAAATCGCTGGCTTTTAAAGCAGACCCAGGCAGGCCAGCAACACGGTTCAATTCCCGTACCAGCCTACCCGAACAGGCGCCGGAATGTGGCGACTAGGGACTTTTCACAGTAACTTCATTGAAGCCTACTCGTGACAATAAGCGATTTTCATTTCATTTCAGTTTGTTACGCAGAACAAGGCCAACAGTGTGGATTAAATTCCCGTACTGGCTGAGGTTATCCATGGAGGCCCCGCCTTCTCAATTTGCACCTCACCTAAGGTGTGGCGATCCTCAGTTTAAATCACCACCAGTCAGCTCCCTCCTTCAAAGGGGAAAGCAAACTATGGTCATCTGGGATTATGGCGAATTTACCATTTTTACTAGTTTATCGGAGTATGGCTCTACTGTCAGTCTATCTTCCCCCCCGAATCATGGAGCTGAAATAAATCACCATTCAAGACTAAAGGGAAGTGTGCAGGAAGCTTATTCATACAACGATCTCTCAGAATCTGGTACATGTTGCCTCAAGTGATGAGTAACGCTAGAATTATTGCACAATTGTACTGGCATCTAATGAACCTAACAGGGAATGGGAAAATGTGTGTATGCACACATGTGTGTGTCTGTGTCCATGTATAATCAGCTCACAAATGGGGCTCAACATAAGTGCAGGCAAAGAACGCTGCATGACCTCATCCTGTCCTAAAATATACATATCTGTGTTAATGTTATCAAACCCTCCCAGGACAGGAACCTGTGCGCATTCAGTCGATCAACACCTTCTTATCCAAGACTTGTCTGACCAGGCCCACCCTGTACAACTGGCTTTCATAGCAAGCCAAAAGATACGGGGGCTACAATGTGGCCGGATTTTCCCAGGAGTTCCAATCCAATGGATATTTACTCCCCGATGAAGTCCAAACTAAACAGACCATCTCCGATTTGAAAAAAAATTGTTGATGGGTATGTCGGAAAAATGCCCTGGTTTGATGTATACAGAAAAGGAGATAGCTGAAATCAATGCTAAGTATTGGACCAAATGACTTGCTGTTGCACTGCAGTGACTCACCAAGGTTCCTCAGACAGCACCATCCAAACCCATGACCACCACCATGTAGAAGGACAAGAGCAGCAGATACCTGGGAACCCTACCCCCACCTGGAGGTTCTCCTCCAAGTCACTCACCGCCCGACTTGGAAAGATATTGTCGTTCCGACATTGTCGTTGGGGCAACATCCTGGAGCTGCCTCCCTAACAGCATAGTGGGTTGCAGCGGTTCAAGAAGGCAACTCACCACCACCTCCTAAAGGACAACTAGGGATGGACAATAAATGCTGGCCGAACCAGTGACTCCCACATCCCGTAAAATAATTTTAAAACAAACTTTACACAGATGGTAACAAGACCTACTGATGGTCTAGCAGCTTTCCCTTCTGGGCAATGTTTTATTTCTGCAGAATAATTAGTCCATCAGTTCATGGGTTTCGTGCATTTTAGTAAGCTTTATATTGGACGAGTGACTCAAAGCAACTGAAACAGCGATGAGCGACAAGGCCATTGTGTCTGCAGTCGGACTGATGAGAAAAATAAATAAATGTGACCATTTCAGATTTTGGAAGGAAACATCCAAGATGTAACTTTTGAGATGTAACAGATGGTCAATGGGACAGATGATGAAAATTTCAGAAACTGAAGCAAGTTGCGTCAATAGGACAAGGGAAAAGTGGGGCAAATCAAAGAAATGTCAAATTCAGGACTGACATCATTACAGAGGAATCAACACAAAAGTTTGGACTTCCAGATGCAGCAACAGAAGGTAAAACTCAACAGGCTTTTGAGAACTAATTGGATGTTTCAATGGGGAAGGTACTTTTGCATGGCCAAACCAAACTTGAGGCAAATGTCCCCCTCTTTCTCAATCAGCTTGAGGGAAGCTTTGTCTTTTGCAAGACTTTCACAGTTTTTCATCAATGCTAGCTTGGAAAGCTTAAGAACACGCCTATTGAAGGCATAAAAAACCCTTGCTGAAAAACATTACTTCCTTTGATGTTACAGTAAGAAGTCTTACAACACCAGGTTAAAGTCCAACAGGTTTCTCTGAAATCACTAACTTTTGGAGTGCAGCTCCTTCATCAGGTAAGTCTCATCTGATGAAGGAGCTACACTCCAAAAGCTAGTGATTCCAAAGAAACCTGTTGGACTTTAACCTGGTATTGTAAGACTTCTTACTGTGCCCACCCCAGTCCAATGCCGGCATCTCCACATCATGGCCTTTGATGTTAGTTACTGGTCAGGTAGATATACCAATCTGTAAAACTGCTGTATAAACAGAATGAAGAATAGCTGAAATGTTGGGAAAGACTGTGTTGCAAGTACATGTAAATGTATATGTACACATCTACGGCAACAGCAGACTATGGTGATCAGTACCAATGGCAATGGACGTTCATCCAATTAGTTCATATTTTAAAGTCCACAAAACAGCATGCATTTGAAACAGCCTTGAATACGAGACATATTTCAGCAATTTCGCCAAGTCAGTTTGTCTTCAAATTGCACACTTGCCAATGAGTCAAATGTGTTATTTTTATATGTCCATTCATCAAATGTGGCCAATTGTTGCTGAACTTTCAGAGGGCATTTAAGAGTCAACCACATTGGTGTGGGTCTGGAGTCACATGTAAGACAGACCGGGTAAGGATGGCTGATTCCTTCCCTAAAGGACAAATGGGTTTTTACAACAATCAACAACGGTTTCATGGTCACAATACCACTACGCTATTGCCTCCCCTGGGTGTGGATTCAAGACCCATTCTAGGGCACATGAATTGAAGCAGTCATTTCAATGCAGTACTGGAGGGAATGCTGCACCTTAGATGAAACATTTAATCAAGGCTTGGTCTGCCTGCTGGGGTGAGGAAAAGATGTGACCCTACAAACAGTCCCCAAGGAAGAGCAGTAGTTTACCTTGTGTTTCCCAACACTGTCAAAGCACATTAACTATCGTTTATGTCATTGCTATTTAGGGCAGACGTTTTTTGTTTTTTTTTTGAAGTTTTTTATTTAACACAAATTTGTAACAGTTACAAAGCGGAAAATGGCCCTGTGCAAAGAGCCTTAACATAGTGAAAACAAACAGTGGGAAAGAATAAACATGTTAATAAATGTTGAAGCCAAAAATCCTTCCATACGGCACTTTCCCTGCCAGCTCTGTTTGCCCATGCCACACGTGTTCAACTACACTAAGCTAACGTGGCCCTAACCCTCTTCTCCCTCCCCGCCCCCCCCCCCCCCCCCCCCCCCGCCTGGTCTCCCCTACTCCCCCAGGCCTGGCCTGCCAGGTCAACCCTGCGCTTGGCCCTAGCCCGCCCCGCCCCCCCTCCGATCTCCCTGGTGCCCCCTGACCTACGCTAGTCACACTGACCCCTGCCCTTGGCGCCTACCTGTCTCCCGTCCCAGCGCTCAGGCCCTCCCCCCACCCACCAGGGACCCATTAACCTAATTGTATCCCACCGAGCCCCTTCAAATCCCGTGACTAGCCCCTAGCCCATCCCCCCATCAGAGGCTCCGATCTCGCACCAGAAGGTACCAAGCACAGGCCCCCCCCCCCCCCCCCCATTGCGATCCCCCCCCCCCCCCCCATTGCAATCCCCCCAAAGGACCCTAAACAGTGCGCCCTCCAGCCCCCACTCTCTGTCCAGGCTGAAAACAATCTTGGATAAAACATTACAGTACAGGATAGTTTAACAAACCGCCGCCACACAAAATGTCTGAAAGCCCCGAGTCCTTTAGTTCCAGTCCAGCTTCTTTTTCTTAGTAAAAGTCCTAATCAGAGCAACTTTAAGTTAACAGGCCGCCGCCACTGTACAGCACTGAAAGAACTAAGTGCCCATTAGTTCAAGTCCAGCTTCTTGTCTTTAATAAAGGTCCAAACCTGTTCTGGTGTCTCAAAGTAGTAGTGGAGTTCCTCAAACGTAACCCAAAGCTTTGCAGGATATAGCATTCCAAACCTCACCTCCTTTTTGTAGAGGGCTGCCTTTACCTTGATGAATCCTGCACGCCTCTTGGCCAGCTCCGTTCCCAAGTCCTGGTAAATGCGCACCTCGCAGTTCTCCCATCTGCTGCTCCTCTCCGCCTTGGCCCATCGCAGCACACGTTCCCTGTCAGCAAGCCGGTGAAAGCGGACCACCAAGGCCCTCGGTCGGCCGCCCGTCCTGGGCTTCCTTGCGGGGGCTCTATGTGCCCCATCCAACTCCAGGGGTTGAGGGAAGGCCTCCGGTCCCATCAGCGCCTCAAGCATACCCGTCACGTATGCGCCCACATCCGACCCCTCGCAGCCCTCGGGGAGGCCAACGATTCTTAAATTCTGCCTCCTGGCTCTGTTCCCCAGCTCTTCAAGCTGCTCCTGCATCCTCCTCTGACGGGCGTTCAGCTCCTCCACCTCGTGCTCCAGCTCCGTTACCGTGCCCTCCTGACTGGAGAGCTTCGCCTCGACCTCCCTGAGCGCCTTCCCTTGGGCCGCCTGTGTCTCGACCATTCGGTCCATCACCGCTCTCATCGGGTCCAGCGTGTCCCTCCTCAGCTCGGCGAAGCAGTTCTTGAAAAACTCCATCTGCTCCTCCCTTGGCCAGTGAGCCTCCGCTCCCCGGTCCCCGCCGTCCGCCATGCTTGGCCGCCCGGCCTGGGTTCCCCGCTGCTCCCGCTTCGATCCTTGCCGCTCCACTCGACCGCTTCTGGTCCAGCTGCCCATACCCCGGGAAGAAAGCCTCTTCCCTGTCGTCTCCTCCACCGATTCAGGCTGCCAGGTCCCTAAAAAGTCCGTAGACAAAGGTCCGTTTGCCCATCTCGGGCGGGAGCGATCCGACCTGCGACCTGCCTCCTCGAGGGCGCCACCGGAAGTTAGGGCAGACGTTTTTGAGCTCTGACTTACTGTCACATCTATCTGCATGACTGTGACTGTCTTTCAAAAATAATCTGTGGCAATTCTTTAAGATTGAGGACACCAAAGGCCCTTTTGAAATTCTAGCTTTATTTCCATTCTAATTTTTTTTCTCTTATATACTGACATTTCCATGGATTTGCATTGGGGTCTTCCTCAAATTTTCAGATACCCTTCATTCTGTTACATATTTGTACATCTACATGACTATTCCAAAATTGCAAACCAGTAATTAATATCAAAGAGAGTAATTTAATCCAGCCCGCTCTATTGCAATGGTTATTCATAGCATAAATTGCGCATGAAGTTGTCTCGTTACTGTTGCAGGAACCATATTAAACATTATAATGAGCATTTCTGCCAGTACATATCCCATGAGGAGTGTAGAACAATGAGATTGCACAATCAGCATCACACAATGCTCCTTTCTCAGCTGAATAAATCCATGGTAAGAAGTCTTACAACACCAATAAATCCATAATTAGCATAATGGTTAGCACTGTTGCTTCACAACTCCAGGGTCCTAGGTTTCATTCCCGACTTCGGTCACTGTCTGTGCGGAGTCTGCGCGTTCTCCTTGTGTCTGCGTGGGTTTCTTCCGGGTGCTCCGGTTTCCTCTCACAATTCCCGAAAGACGTGCTGTTGGGTGAATTGGACATTCTGAATTCTTCCTCAGCGTACCCGAACTGGTGCCGGAATGTGGTGACTAGGAGCTTTTCACAGTAACTTCATTGCAGTGTTAATGGAAGCCGACTTTAACAATAAAGATTATTATTAATGCACAATACTCAGGGGCTGTTTAGCACACTGGGCTATATCGCTGGCTTTGAAAGCAGACCAAGGCAGGCCAGCAGCACGGTTCGATTCCCGTAACAGCCTCCCCGAACAGGCGCCGGAATGTGGCGACTAGGGGCTTTTCACAGTAACTTCATTGAAGCCTACTCGTGACAAGAAGCGATTTTCAATTCATTTTTCGACAGTTAATAGCGGGGGGGGTGGGGAAGGCAGAGGAGTTCTCTAAGGCAACTGGCCCTGTCCCAATCTCAGCAGGGCCATTCAGAACACATCACTTTCAAGTGACCCGTCTCGAACTTCCTGAACCAACCATTCTGGTACGTCGTCTTTCTCCTCTAACACCCCACCCTTGTTCGCTTCTTGATAGTGCAGCTGCTTGGTATAAAAAATACCATGTCATCATTCATAGATGGCCAGTTTGTACCCCTGACCAACATTTTGCCCTTTAACACCAATGAAACACAGATTTTCCATGATTAAACTGGTTTATTATTTGTGGGATCTTGCTGTGCATCAGTTGCTCATCACGTTTGCCTGCATAATGAGTGACTACACTTCTAAATTATTTAGTTGGATAGAAGTGAATTTGGGATGCCCCAATATGAGATATGGTATTTTAGAATATGGAATTTCCCCCTCTTCCCTCCTTTACCTCTCTCTTTCCCTTTCTGCTTTTTCCCCTCTCCATCCTTGCTGAATTTCTCCTTTCCTTTCAATTTTGTTTCAGCAGGCAGAGTTTGCCTGCAGGGTCAATTTCTTTCTTCCATCAACAGACACGATTCTTCCAGCTCCCCCGACATACCCGGCCCTCTTTCCAATGTTTTGGGATAGTGAGATGGTGAGAACACGTGATTGGAGCAGGTTCTTGCTGTGATCACAGACAGGTAATCAGCAAAGAACCAGTGGTCCAAATATTGTTGGATAAAGGGCAGGGCATTTTGCTGTCCAAAGCAATTTAATATTAGCAAATTTTGTGACTAAGAACGTTGTATTGAAATATTTAGCTACACCTTCACAGGATGACGAAAGGGATGATCAGGGAGCGAAAGCATCCCTGCTACAAAAGAAAGTGATTAAGGGTAAAGGGTACAATGACGAGAGAAACGCAACAAGGAAGCAGTACGGGGTGACCCAGTTGGTGCACTACATGCTTCATCACAGAGTAGGAGTTGTGTTTGATTTCAGTGCCATGTATAAAGCAGAGACAAGTCAGGTCCTTAGAAGAGCCTTATATAAATTGGCAACAAGCACGGTGGCCTAGTGGTTAGCACAACCGCCTCACGGCGCTGAGGTCCCAGGTTCGATCCCGGCTCTGGGTCACTGTCCGTGTGGAGTTTGCACATTCTCCCCGTGGCTGCGTGGGTTTCGCCCCCACAACCCAAAAATGTGCAGAGTAGGTGGATTGGCCACGCTAAATTGCCCCTTAATAGAAAAAATAATTGGGTAATCTAAATTTTAAAAAAATAAAATAAATTGGCAACAGAGGCAGAGACCCCAATCCGCCATTCTCCCTCTCCAGGAATGGAGAGCATTTGACATAAAACTCCATTTAACTTTATTTTCTTTCATCTTTCGTGCGATGTGGGTGCCACTGGCAAAGCCTGCATTTGCTGTCCATCTCTAATTGCCCTTGAACTGAACATTTCAGAGGGTAGTTAAGAGTCAACCACATTATTGCAGGTCTGGAGTCACGTGTAGGCCAGATTTCCTTCCCTAAATGACATATTTGGATCCCGGACGAGTCCCCAACAGTGGCTAAGATACGGGACAGAAACACCAATATTTAATTTGAATTTTTTAAGACTGTGAGGAAAGGATACCTCGCTCCAAGAGTGATTTCACACAACATAGGGATATGATATATTAAAACAAACGTTATTAGAATACAGTAACAGAATATCTTTAACATCACAGAAGAAAATGGTTCGCAATCACCCCTTAAACGATGCTAATCAATACAGTGACACAATGACCCTTAACTGCTATCTTTATTCCCACTTAAACAACAAACCATCTCCGGTCCCAGCCTACTTTTAAATACAGTTAGCAATTGCTCTACAGAGATGTTTTGAATACTTCACTTTGAGAAACAGAGATCTTTTGAGACTGCTTGAAAGAAAGAGACCTGTTCCCCTGTCAGAAAAATGTAGAATCTCCGGCTTATTTCTTCAGAAACTTCTCAGCTCATCTACCAGCCACAAACTAAAACTGAACATCAACAGCCAACTCCTGTTTCAACCCCTGCCTCATCCTATTAACTACATCATCTCACCTTGCTAAGCTGAAAACAATGCCTTCTAATTGACTACTCCACAGAGAACCCTCTTAATATAAATACAAATCCTATTAGCCAAAACTTTTTAGGATGCTTTAATTACACCTCTGACTCCAAAAGTCTAGCCGTCTTGCAAACCAGTGTTTCCAAATACTCTATGCAGCACTCATCACACACTAACCCAGGCTTCTAACCCTTACTGCACCAAACACCTATAATACAATGTTTTTGAAATTCCTACATTCATCACAGACGTCAGTGAACCAGATGGGTTTTTACGGCAATGGTCACCATCACTGAGACTAGCTTTCAATTCCACATTTATTAACTGAATTTAAATTCCACCAGCTGCCATTGTGGGATTTGAACCCATGACCCCAGAGGATTGGCCCGGGCCTCTGGATTACTATGCCATAATCACCCTCCACAAAGTGGTAAATAAGAGAGCTTTTCTGCAATGACCATCTTTTTGCTGGATCCAGTGAATTTAGAGTCAAACAGCTTATGCCCATTGTCCAAAAAACCCCACTATATTAGGTATGCCAATTAGTGTGCCTCAGATGAGCCAACCTTCACACTGTGTCCAGCGACAGAGTTGCTCACTGAAGCAGTAGATAAGGAGGGGAAGCCAACAGAATTCACAAGTCAAGAAGAGGCATGAACAGGACAATAATGTTAATAATTCAGATCACACCATTTTTAGCAACAAGTGACTTCCAATGGATAAAATGCAGATGGGAGGTTTCAAACCCCAAAAATCACTAGAGTGAAAATGCTCGGAAGTGTGATCCTAATTACGTTTTTTCCCTGATCAGTGTACCATTTCCCCTGACAGAGGCCAAGAGACCGATGGAGGGAAATTATTCACCAAGATTGAAAGGAAGAAGCACATTGCTCTCATTCTCAAACTGTGAAATGCCTCAACAGCGAACTATACGGTAAATGAAAAAGATATACATAAATGATCTGGAGGAAGGTCTAGGTGGTCTGATTAGCAAGTTTGCAGATGACACTAAGATTAGTGGAGTAGCAGATAGTGAAGGGGACTGTCAGGGAATACAGCAGAATATAGATAGATTAGAGAATTGGGCGGAGAAATGGCAGATAGAGTTCAATCCGGGCAAATGCGAGGTGATGCATTTTGGAAGATCCAATTTTAGAGTGCTGAACTTGTGGCATTTGAGTGCGACAGTGAGAGTTTGGTGACTGAGGGAGTATAAGGGTTCATTTTTATTTAAAGTCTAGTATTTCTTTTATTTAGTTACTGAACTTAAAAGTTGCTGTTTGGTCTATAAGAAGGTGAATATTTGAATCAGCTTTAAACAAGGTTCTACTTGTACTTACTTGCAGCTGGAGCTTGTTAATTAGTTAATTGCATTAGGCCACTTTTCAGAGGCTAGAGGCACAGCATAAATAGGAGCTAGTTACAGTGCAGACTTTGTTTGCACTGGAGTGCTGAGCTTGTGGCATTTGAGTGCGACAGTGAGAGTTTGGTGACTGAGGGAGTGCTGAGCTGGTGACATTTGAGTGCTACAGTGAGAGTTTGGTGACTGAGGAAGTGCTGAGCTTGTGGCATTTGAGTGCGACAGTGAGAGTTTGGTGACTGAGGGAGTGCTGAGCTGGTGACATTTGAGTGCTACAGTGAGAGTTTGGTGACTGAGGGAGTGCTGAGCTTGTGGCATTTGAGTGCGACAGTGAGAGTTTGGTGACTGAGGGAGTTAGGTGAGGAGGGAGTAAGGTGCACCTTACATTTCATTTCCTATATTTATCAAAGAGCGTGAAGGGAGCCAGGAGTTTAGAGTACAGCTGACTGCAAGCAGAGTCAGAGGGCAGAGGTCCAGTTGGTCTACAGGGCAGCTAATTCTGTAAAGTAAAAGGGGATGGAGGCTAGGGCAGTTGCATGCTCCTCCTGTAGGATGTGGGTGGTGAGGGAAACCACTGGTGTCCCCGCTGACTATACCTGCGGGAAGTGCACCCAGCTCCAGCTCCTCAGAGACCGTGTTAAGGTACTGGAGCTGGAGCTGGATGAACTTCGGATCATCCGGGAGGCAGAGGGGGTTATTGAGAAGAGTTACAGGGAGGTAGCCACACCAAAGGTACTGGACAAGAGTAGCTGGGTTACAGTCAGGGGAAAGAAAACTAACAGGCAGACAGTGCAGGGATCCCTCGTGGCCGTTCCTCTTCAAAACAAGTATACCGGTTTGGATGCTGTTGGGGGGGATGACCTACCGGGGGAAGGCCCCAGCGGCCAGGTCTCTGGCACTGAGTCTGGCTCTGGGGCTCAGAAGGGAAGGGGGGAGCATAGAAAAGCAATAGTAATAGGAGATTCAATGGTTAGGGGAATAGATAGGAGATTCTGTGGTCGTGAGCGAGACTCCCGAAAGGTATGTTGCCTCCCGGGTGCCAGGGCCAGGGATGTCTCGGATCGTGTCTTCAGGATCCTGAAGGGGTAGGGTGAGCAGCCAGAAATCGTGGTGCACATTGGTACCAACGATGTAGGTAGGAAAAAGGGTGTGGAGGTGATAAACAAGTTTAGGGAGTTAGGCTGGAAGTTAAAAGGCTAGGACAGACAGAGTTGTCATCTCTGGTTTGTTGCCGGTGCCACGTGATAGCGAGGCTATGGATAGGGAGAGAATGCAGTTGGACATGTGGCTGCAGGAATGGTGTAGGAGGGAGGGCTTCAGGTATTTAGATAATTGGAGCACATTCTGGGGAAGGTGGGACCTGTACAAGCAGGACGGGTTGCATCTGAACCAGAGGGGCACCAATATCCTGGCGGGGAGGTTTTCGAGTACTCTTCGGGAGGGTTTAAACTAATTTGGCAGGGGAATGGGAACCGGATCTGTAGTCCAGCAACTAAGGAAGCCAATATTCAGGACGCCAAAGCACGTAGTGATGCAGTGGGGAAGGTAACACTGACAAAGGAGAGTACTTGCAGGCAAGGAGATGGGTTGAAGTATGTATACTTTAATGCAAGAAGCATCAGGAATAAGGTGGGTGAACTTAAGGCATGGATCGGTACTTGGGACTACGATGTGGTGGCCATCACGGAAACTTGGATAGAAGAGGGGCAGAAATGGTTGTTGGAGGTCCCTGATTATAGATGTTTCAACAAGATTAGGGAGGATGGTAAAAGAGATGGAGGGGTGGCATTGTTAATTAGAGATAGTATAACAGCTGCAGAAAGGCAGTTCGAGGGGGATCTGCCTACCGAGGTAATATGGGTTGAAGTCAGGAATAGGAAAGGAGCAGTCACCTTGTTGGGAGTTTTCTATAGGCCCCCCAATAGCAGCAGAGATGTGGAGGAACAGATTGGGAAACAGATTTTGGAAAGGTGCAGAAGTCACAGGGTAGTAGTCATGGGTGACTTCAACTTCCCAAATATTGAGTGGAAACTCTTTAGATCAAATAGTTTGGATGGGGTAGTGTTTGTGCAGTGTGTCCAGGAAGCTTTTCTAACACAGTATGTAGATTGTCCGACCAGAGGGGAGGCCATATTGGATTTAGTACTTGGTAATGAACCAGGGCAGGTGATAGATTTGTTAGTGGGGGAGCATTTTGGAGGTAGTGACCACAATTCTGTGACTTTCACTTTAGTTATGGAGAGGGATAGGTGCATGCAACAGGGCAAGGTTTATAATTGGGGGAAGGGTAAATACAATGCTGTCAGACAAGAATTGAAGTGTAGAAGTTGGGAACATAGGCTGTCAGGGAAGGACACAAGTGAAAAGTGGAACTTGTTCAAGGAACAGGTACTGCGTGTCTTTGATATGTATGTCCCTGTCAGGCAGGGAAGAGATGGTCGAGTGAGGGAACCATGGTTGACAAGAGAGGTTGAATGTCTTGTTAAGAGGAAGAAGGAGACTTATGTAAGGCTGAAGAAACAAGGCTCAGACAGGGCGCTGGAGGGATACAAGATAGCCAGGAGGGAACTGAAGAAAGGGATTAGGAGAGCTAAGAGAGGGCATGAAAAATCTTTGGCAGGTAGGATCAACGAAAACCCCAAGGCCTTTTACACATATGTGAGAAATATGAGAATGACTAGAGCGAGGGTAGGTCCGATCAAGGACAGTAGCGGGAGATTGTGTATCAAGTCTGAAGAGATAGGAGAGGTCTTGAACGAGAGGGGCCATATTGTTGGAGAGGACAGTGTGAAACAGACTGATAAGCTCGAGGAGATACTTGTCAGGAAGGAAGATGTGTTGCGCGTTTTGAAAAACTTGAGGATAGACAAGTCCCCCGGGCCTGACGGGATATATCCAAGGATTCTATGGGAAGCAAGAAATGAAATTGCAGAGCTGTTGGCAATGATATTTTCGTCCTCGCTGTCAACAGGGGTGGTACCAGAGGATTGGAGAGTGACGAATGTCGTGCCCCTGTTCAAAAAAGGGAATAGGGATAACCCTGGGAATTACAGGCCAGTTAGTCTTACTTCGGTAGTAGGCAAAGTAATGGAAAGGGTACTGAGGGATAGGATTTCTGAGCATCTGGAAAGGAACTGCTTGATTAGGGATAGTCAGCACGGATTTGTGAGGGGTAGGTCTTGCCTTACAAGTCTTATTGACTTCTTTGAGGAGGTGACCAAGAATGTTGATGAAGGTAAAGCAGTGGATGTAGTGTACATGGATTTTAGTAAGGCATTTGATAAGGTTCCCCATTGTAGGCTTGTGCAGAAAGTAAGGAAGCATGGGATAGTGGGAAATTTGGCCAGTTGGATAACAAACTAGCTAACCGATAGAAGACAGAGTGGTGGTGGATGGCAAATATTCAGCCTGGAGCCCAGTTATCAGTGGTGTACCGCAGGGATCAGTTCTGGGTCCTCTGCTGTTTGTGATTTTCATTAACGACTTGGATGAGGGAGTTGAAGGGTGGGTCAGTAAATTTGCAGATGATACGAAGATTGGTGGAGTTGTGGATAGTGAGGAGGGCTGTTGTCGGCTTCAAAGAGACATAGATAGAATGCAGAGCTGGGCTGAGAAGTGGCAGATGGAGTTTAACCCTGACAAGTGTGAGGTTGTCCATTTTGGAAGGACAAATATGAATGCGGAATACAGGGTTAACGGTAGGGTTCTTGGCAATGTGGAGGAGCAGAGAGATCTTGGGGTCGATGTTCATAGATCTTTGAAAGTTGCCACTCGAGTGGATAGAGCTGTGAAGAAGGCCTATGGTGTGCTAGCGTTCATTAGCAGAGGGATTGAATTTAAGAGCCGTGAGGTGATGATGCAGCTGTACAAAACCTTGGTCAGGCCACATTTGGAGTACTGTGTGCAGTTCTGGTCGCCTCATTTTAGGAAGGATGTGGAAGCTTTGGAAAAGGTGCAAAGGAGATTTACCAGGATGTTGCCTGGAATGGAGAGTAGGTCATACGAGGAAAGGTTGAGGGTGCTAGGCCTTTTCTCATTAGAACGGAGAAGGATGAGGGGCGACTTGATAGAGGTTTATAAGATGATTAGGAGAATAGATAGAGTAGACAGTCAGAGACTTTTTCCCCGGGTGGAACACACCATTACAAGAGGACATAAATTTAAGATAAATGGCGGAAGATATAGAGGGGGTGTCAGAGGTAGGTTCTTTACCCAGAGAGTAGTGGGGGCATGGAATGCACTGCCTGTGGAAGTAGTTGTGTCGGAAACGTTAGGGACCTTCAAGCGGCTATTGGATAGGTACATGGATTAGGGTAGATGGATTAGGGTAGAATAATGGAGTGTAGGTTAACTTCTTAAGGGCAGCACGGTAGCATTGTGGATAGCACAATTGCTTCACAGCTCCAGGGTCCCAAGTTCGATTTCGACTTGGGTCACTGTCTGTGTGGAGTTTGCCACATTCTCCCCGTGTCTGCGTGGGTTTCCTCCGGGTGCTCCGGTTTCCTCCCACAGTCCAAAGATGTGCAGGTTGGGTGGATTGGCCATGAAAAATTGTCCAAAATTCTTTGATTAACCTAGGACAAACGTTCGGCGCAACATCGTGGGCCGAAGGGCCTGTTCTGTGCTGTATTTCTCTAATAAAAAAAAAAAGAGCGAACTATACAGTCAATGAAAAAGCCCTGGGGAAAATTGATGTACAGAGAGATCTGGATGTTCAGGTCCATTGTACCCTGAAGGTGACTGCGCAGGTCAATAGAGTGGTCAAGTTGTATGAGACTTTGGTTCGGCCACATTTGGAATACTGCGTACAGTTCAGGTCGCCACATTACCAAAAGGATGTGGGTGCTTTGGAGAAGGTGCAGAGGAGGTTCGCCAGGATGTTGCCTGGTATGGAGGGCGCTAGCTATAAAGAGAGGTTGAGTAGATTAGGATTATTTTCATTAGAGAGACGGAGGTTGAGGAGGGACCTCATTGAGGTCTACAAAATCATGAGAGTTATAGACAGGTTGGATAGAACATAGAACAGTACAGCACAGAACAGGCCCTTCGGCCCTCGATGTTGTGCCGAGCAATGATCACCCTACTCAAACCCACGTATCCACCCTATACCCGTAACCCAACAATCCCCCCATTAACCTTACACTACGGGCAATTTAGCATGGCCAATCCACCTAACCCGCACATCTTTGGACTGTGGGAGGAAACCGGAGCACCCGGAGGAAACCCATGCACACACGGGGAGGACGTGCAGACTCCACACAGACAGTGTGGAGCAAGAAGCTTTTTTCCCCAGAGTGGGGTCTCAATTACTTGGGGTCACGAGTTCAAGGTGAGAGGGGAAAAGTTTAAGTTAGATATGCGTGGAAAGTTCTTTACGCAGAGGGTGGTGGGTGCCTGGAACGCATTGCCGGCGGAGGTGGTAGAGGAGGGCACGATAGCGTCATTTAAGATGTATTTAGACAGATACATGAATGGCCAGGGAGCAGAGGAATACAGATCCTTAGAAAATAGGCGACAGTTTTAGATAGAGGATCTGGAGGGCCGAAGGGCCTGTCCTGTGCTGTAATGTGTTTTTGTTCTTTGTTGGATATATGGAGAAAGTGTAGTTTGAATTCTAACCACTGACCAACACACATAGCTAGATAGGCCTGAGCTCTCTGAGGTTGCTTAGCTGGCTGCCCAGCAGGTCAGAGGTAGTCAGGGCTGGAAATGTGCTCTGGGCCTGGTTCTCCAGATGGAAATATCCCCCTGGTTACATATACCATTCCAAATACCACTGTGTGGGCCAGTGTGTGGGTTGCTGTGAATTTAGTGCTAATGAGACAGACATGGCCTCTGCCATACTTCCTCTTCCTATCATTTACATCTTACAGGTGTAAATGAACTCAACAAGGGGGTGTGGACTTCAACTCGGAGGGGGAAGAGGAATAATTTAGCATTAGTTGCCATACAGACAATAGAGGCTACAAGCTGTCCAGCAAGGTGGATAGTACCAACAGATTCAAGGAGGAGACTAAATAAATGTTAGGTGGAGCTGGCATTTGAGGGTATGAGGTACTGAGTGGGGTAATGGTAGAACTTTGGGAACTGGATAAAAGAGCCCGGGGGCCGGTTTAGCGCAGTTGGCTGGTTCATGATGCAGAGCGAGGCCGATGCATGGGTTCAATTCCCGTACTGGTTGAGGTTATTCTGGGAGGCCCCCCTCGCCAGAGGTGTGGTGATCCTCAGGTTAAATCGGCACCAGTCAGCGCTCCCCCTGAAAGAGGAAAGCAGCCTATGGTCATCTGGGACGATGGCGACTTTACTACTTTCTTCACTTAGAAGAGCCACAGTGACCTCTTATCACTAGAAAGGGTCACCTGAAAGGAGGGAAGCAAGGTAGGCAGGAAAGGTTTAGGGAGGGAATTCCAGAGCTAGGCAGCTGAATGCATGGCCACTTAAAACGGGTTGTGCAAGAGGACAGAATTGAACGAGCATTGATACCTCTTGAGGGTTGTGGGGCTGGAAGACATTACCGAGATAGGGGTGGGGGGTCAAAGAAAGATTTGAAAACAAGGCTGCGAATTCTGACGATCAGGATTCTGCTTACCCAGGAGCCAAATGTAGGACAGCAAACACATGGTTGATGGCCAAAGAAGAATTGTTGCAAGTTAGGATAGAGGCAGCATTTAGGATGACCTCAAGTTTAGAGGGTAGAAGGCTGGCCAGGACTGTATTGGTACGAGCTGAGTGGTAATGAAGGCATGGATGAGCGTTTCAGCAGATGGGATGATATATGGAACAATGTTGCAGAGGTGGAAATAGGCAGCCTTGGTGTTGGCACAGATAAATGATCGGAAGCTCAGCTCCAGGTATATTATGACACCAAGGACTTCAAGTACTTGATCTTTCTTTTACACCTATGCATATGCAAACTAGTTTCTGTTTAGCCAGAAAGAAAAATACATATTTGCTCTTTGCAGCAATGCATATTGGTGCAATTAGAATCGACTTGGTACATAGGAATGTGGAGACATTTTTTTTAATTTATTTTTTACGGGATGTGGGCTTCCCTTGCTAGGCCAGCATTTATTGCCCATCTCTAATTGCCCCCGAGAAGGTAGTGATGAGCTCACCTTCTTGAACCGCTACAGTCCATGTAGCGTAGGTACACCCACCATGCTGTTAAGGGAGGGAGTTCCAGGATTTTGACCCAGTGACAGTGTTACACATATTACTCATAGAAATATGTAGGACTTAAGAGCAGGAGTAGGCCATTCGGCCCTTCGATCTTATCAAATGGTTGTTGCAGGCTCGCCACTGATCTGGTTGCGGTCTCAAGTCCAATTTCCCCTCTTCTTCCCATAATGCTCGACTCCCTTGTTCTATCCATCTAACTGGGCCTTCAATAAACTCGATGACCCAGCCTCTAGTGTTTTCCGGGAAAGAGAATTCCACAGACTAACATCCCTCAGAGATAAAAAAAAATCTCCTCATCTCCGTCTCAAAAGGCAGATCTCTTATTCTTAAACCCTGTCCTCCAGTTCTAATCTCTCCCATTAGGGCAAACGTCCTCCCAGTATCCACCTTGCCAAGACTCCTCCAGATCATGTGTGCCAATGAAATCACCTCTCATTCTCTTAAATCCCAAATGGGTATAGGCCCAATGTGCTTGTCTCTCTTCACAAGATAAAACCTTCATTGCCGGTATGAGTGGAGTGAACCTTCGCTTTTTACACAAATTGTCTACTTTTCAAATAAGGAGACCAAAACTGGACAGCCAGTAGCCCAGGTGTGGTCTCAGCTACACCTAGCTGCAGTAAAACATCCCAACTTTTATATTCTATTCCCCTTGCAATAAATGCCAATATGCCATTTGCCTTTCGAATCACTTGCTGCATCTCCATACCAACAGTTTGTGATACATGTACCAGGATACACCAGTAACAGCTGACCCTTCTGAAGAAAGATCACAACCTGAAACATGAATTTCCTGTTCTTATTTCAGATTTCCAGCACCCGCAATAGTTTGACTTTGGAAAAGCTAACCCTCAACTGCTTAAACACTTAGATGAAAAGCATAGAGCTCCTTTCAAAGGGAGAGATGCACCTTCACAAATGAAGTTCCATGTCCCATAGTCTAACTGGATAGACGGTTAAAAATCAATAACATTGCTGCCATCATAAATCAAGAATAAGTCAACAACAATCTATTGACATCACAAGGTCCAATAGTGCAAGATGTTAAAAAGATTTGAAAGCCGAATTATTTTCATTAGCTCATTACTTACTGGGTAATGAGATTCAAATGATTCATAATATGATCGTGTTACACAAGAAATCAAGAGGCATCTATCTCCCAAATATAGACTGGAGTGCAAGTCAACATAAGTTGATGGAACTAAACGAAAAAAATGGAATAAACAAAGTGTGCATTACCACACGTACTCTATGTTAACGAGACAACTCTGACAACATGAACAAGTGCTCTGCTTACACAGACGCCAGAGATTGAGTCCCTACGTGACTGCACCATCATCTGCAGGAGCTAATAATGCACAATCACAGAAGACTGGAAGATGGGGTCCCGGGAAAGCACACAGGGCAGCATCATGTTAAAGCAATTTTCACACACGGTTAACAACCAACAGCACACAAAGCAGCGACATGTCGTGAATGAGCGTATAATGCTGATTTAAAGGGCGCAATTCTCCGGAAAGATTTCTCAGTTCATTTGTGGCGGGTTTTTCGTGGAGTTTCCTGCCGCTATTCAACAACACTCGGGTCACTTTTTTGAACCTTGGGGAGTTTCTCACCGGTTTAGCCCAGACATAGAATGTTTTTTAGCACTGGGGGCTGAACTCAGATCATGCCACCATTTTGAAAGGGTGCCCCGATCTCCAAGTGAGTTTGTGGGTCCCCCCCACCCATGGGCAATGTCACCCTCCACACACATGGACGCTACTATGGGTCCCTGGGGATCCCCCCTCTTCAGCTCCCCCCCCCCCCCTCCCCCCGCAAGCTCCCTTACAGCATCCCCCACCCTTCCAGGACCCCTACCCATCACCCCTCCAATCTCCCAGAGGCCCCTATTTACCTGCCCTGCACACCCCGACCCTTCAAACATCCCCCTCCACCCTCATTTCATGGGCATGGCCCCCCCCCCTCGGCCCTCACACTCGGGCACCCTTGCACTGCCACCCTGGCACCCATGCAGTGCTCTTGCCAGCTTAGGAGTGCCACCCAGGCACCTTGGCAGTGCCAATGTGCCCACATTCCAGGTGGAGGGCCAGGGACCCAGTGCTCTCCAGTGGTCCGGGAGAACCCCCGGGTGTCATTCTGCCTGGTTCACGTTTGTGTGGACCAGCATTGATCAGCACCCGACTGCAGCCTCCCTGTGGAGAACAGAGAATTGACCCAGGCTAGTGGATCCCGGGCAGGTAGGTCGTAAGTAGGTTTGTGACCTACTTCCGTGAGTGACATTTGGTCCCGCCCATTTTGGACGGAGTTCCGACTCCGAAGTCTCGCAGGACTTTGGTGAATCCCGCGAGGCGCAAAGACTGTCGGGAGGTCTGCTGGAGGGCTTTCCCGGGATTCTCCGGCTGCGTTGTGCTCTTGCTCGAGCGCCCAAACCCACTGTTGCCATTTTCCGACCGCAAGCTCCAGCCAACACACTGCCTTACCCTCACACAGCCATACATCACATTAAACAAAATGAAAGGTGCCCGACCAGTGTTATCATCATAAATTACTTACAGGTTATGGATCATAGAATTTACAGTGCAGAAGGGGGCCATTCGGCCCATCGAGTCTGCACCGGCTCTTGGAAAGAGCACCCTACACAAGGTCAACACCTCCACCCTATCCCCATAACCCAGTAACCCCACCCAACACTGAGGGCAATTTTGGACACTAAGGGCAATTTATCATGGCCAATCCACCCAACCTGCACATCTTTGGACTGTGGGAGGAAACCGGAGCACCCGGAGGAAACCCATGCACACACGGGGAGGATGTGCAGACTCCGCACAGACAGTGACCCAAGCCGGAATCGAACCTGGGACCCTGGAGCTGTGAAGCAATTGTTCTGTCCACAATGCTACCGTGCTGCCCATAAACCCATAAATTAGTTGCTGGATTATTTCTCCAGCTGGCGGGTGCAATTGCATGTGCTTTTGGAACGCAGAAATTGAACTAATCATCCTGCATGAGCGATCTGGGCTGTTATATTTTAAAATATCTCCTTTAACCGACGTAAAATTGGGAATGCCGGAAGCACACAGAGATAGGCCTGGCTACCATGGGGGTAAATCTCAAACAGAAAACTTGTGAAATCAAGTGACAGCTTTCACACATTTACACAATAACTCACAAAAGCGAAAGCTGCATTTGTAGGCACCAGCAGAGAAAGAGACAAGGCAGTGGACAGGCAGGATGTTTGTAAGAGATCATTTTTTTTTCCACAAAAGGAAGAGAACAGAGCAGATGGACTTTTGGAGAGTTACGGAACAAAGAATCACCAAAGTGGATCTTGCTGATAGAAGACGGATGTGTAAGACTCAGACAAGTGGAGTAACATTCAGCGACCAGCGGCAGTTTCAACTTAACATGGTAGGAAGAAGTGAGCGTGCTGGAGAGTAGGGAGAAAATCTGGACTCGTTCTTGGAATGCTACACAACTGCCAGAGGTGCAGGTGGTTAATTAATGCCAAAATACCGACTGTTTAGTTCAATATCTTTATTGCGAGTTATATAAGGCTGGATTCTCCGCCGTCGGGTGCTTCATTTTGCCGGCAGTTTCCCGACAGCGTGGGGCTGCCCCACAGTGGGAAACCCCATTGACCAGCCGGTGAAGCGGAGCATCCCGCCGCCGTGCTGAACCAGAAATCTGGCGCAGCGGGACGGAGAATCCAGCCCATGATGTTTGATTCATGTTGAATTTAGTTAGGTTGTTACAGTAAAAGTCTCACAAAATGTGACTTCTTGCCTTTAGATCATTTCTGTTGGTCGTTTGGGAAATTCATCCCTTTTAAAAACATCAGTCTCCACGGGGATCATAACAATGCCATTTGAAGATCGAACTCACTCACCTCGTCAACTCTCGCCAGGTCATTAAACTTCTTGCACTGGCATGCATTTTCATAGAACTACACACCTGGCCTCCACCAATACTTCAGCCCACTACCTCCTGGATGCTTCCTGACCGCATAAAGACGTCTCTCCTCGTCTCCATGATTTGCAGCAGCAACCTCAGTGCATTTTCAGAAAACGGTGGCGCAAGCCCTTTTGGGCAGCACGGTAGCATTGTGGATAGCACAATTGCTTCACAGCTCCAGGGTCCCAGGTTCGATTCCCGGCTTGGGTCACTGTCTGTGCAGAGTCTGCACATCCTCCCCGTGTGGGCGTGGGTTTCCTCCGGATGCTCGGGTTTCCTCCCACAGTCCAAGAGCCGGTGCAGACTCGATGGGCCGAGTGGCCTCCTTCTGCACTGTAAATTCTATGATAATCTATGGTATGTTCAGCCATGATTCAAACTTTCACAGCAGTGTCACTTTACTGAAGGTTTGACGCCACTTCTTCCAATCGCAACATCCCTCCCCATTAAGAGATGCATGTTGCTATAAGTAGCTCTAACCACCCACAATATGAAGCTCCCTGCCGATACGAACAGCGGGTGCGTACCGCCATTTTGTAGAACCGCACAGAGAAGCAAATCAATGTGCACAAACCGGCGTGGGTTAACTGTGTACTGCAAGGGCAGCATGGTAGTGCAGTGGTTAGCATTGCTGCCTCACGGCACTGAGGTCCCTGGTTCGATCCCGGCCCCGGGTCACTGTCTGTGTGGTGTTTGCACATTCTCCCCGTGTTTGCGATTTTGCAACCCAAAGATGTGCTGGGTAGGTGGATTGGCCACGCTAAATTGCCCCTTAATTGGAAAAAATGAATTGGGCACTCTCAATTTATTTTTAAAAACTGTGTACTGCAGTCCCAATGTGCCTTTTCGAAGATGTAACCACCCATGGGTATCCACAGTAACCACGTTGCCCATGACGCAAGAAGCCTATCCAGCTGCATTTTCCAGCTATTTGTGTACTTACTAGAGCACTGTCCATTTGTTGCTCAGTATGAAAGATGGCTTCTGAAATCAGATCATTTTGCATGGATCTCTCTCTGGTGTTGGGATAAGGGGCTCCTGGGTGCATGTCAATATTTGCATGGATAGCAGATGTAGAAAGGTGCCATTAAACTACATTACAACCGTGACTACATTTTAATAGTGGTTCATCGACTACAAAGCACGGTGCATCCTGTAGAAGAGCATTCTATAAACGCAAGTCTATCTCTATAACAAAACAAAAAAATCTCAATATGTGCAGGAGAAGCACAGATTTACTACAGACAGGTCAATCTTCTGCCAATTTTTTTTTTCAGTCACATACTAAGCGTGTGAATTGAAACAATGCATTCCTCTGTTTTAATAGGACACGGGACTGAATGAGCAAATGCACAAACCTGCCCATTTGCTTGTACGCCTCCTCAGCCACAGCAAAGATATGAGGGTCCATGTCTCCCATGTTCTGCCCACTGTAGGCATTGATGATATCTTCTCCATAGATAGGTAGCTGTTCGTAAGGGTTAATGGCCACCAAAACAATACCTAGGCAATAGAAAACATTCAAATGGTAAGTACAGGGCTACATTAAATAGGACAAGAGTTTAAATCCTCCTGTCGCTATATTTAGTTCTTATTCATGTTTCGCTCAACCCCACCAATGCATGCGCGGAGCAATTGGTCCAATGTTGACAACTGTAACCTACAATAGGAATACCATAGTCTTACATGTTACATTTCCATCGACGCACTGAGAAAATGGTCCTTTTCAGGAGGGCCAAGGAAAAGTAAATTTAATATAGGTTCATCCCTATCTAGAGATAGATAGGTTCTTGATTAATAAGGGGAATCAGGGGTTATGGGGAGAAGGCAGGCGAATGGCGATGAGAAAAGTATCAGCCATAATTGAATGGCGGAGCAGACTCGATGGGCTGAGTGGCCTAATTCTGCTCCTATGTCTTATGGTTTAAGTTGTTGTTGTTCATACAGCGCCATGTGGAAGTTAATCCTTCTATACTCAAGTACAATTCCCGAGTGCAACAACCTTATGACAAGTTATGCTTTCCCTCTAGCTTTCCTTCCCCCGCCCACTCTATTAACATCGGTGTAAGGCACAAAGGGCACAGTTCAAATTTCCTTTCCAATCACAGAATTGTTTGAATAGGAAATATATTGCCACACGTGAATAGAATCTATAGAATCTCTACAGTGCAGAAGGAGGCCATTTGCACCGACCCTCCGAAGGAGCACTCCATCCAGGCCCACTCCCCCACCCCCACAACCCCTCCTAACCTGCACATCTTTGGATACTGATGGACAATTTAGCATGGTCAATCCACCTAACCTGCATATCTTTGGATACTGATGGACAATTTAGCATGGTCAATCCACCTGACCTGCACATCTTTGGATACTGATGGACAATTTAGCATGGTCAATCCACCTAACCTGCACATCTTTGGATACTGATGGACAATTTAGCATGGTCAATCCACCTAACCTGCACATCTTTGAAACAGAGACAGAAGGAAACTCTTATTAAGGGCACATGGAAAATGCAGAGAAATGGCTGCTGACTCCAACTTCAACACAATTTTAGCCACAAGCATTACTGGCCAAACCTATACTAAAATTTCTACGATTCTAAATGACTCATCAATATTTGTTGCCAACAGCTTCATTAAGATTGGGAGTTGATGTTGGTTTTGGTCTGTAACAGAGGGAAGGGCCACTCCCTTTGTTCTATTGACCCTAAACAGATTCAGGTTAAGTTTGCCTTGCGTGCAAGCGGAATAGGATATTCCCAGGAAAACAACTGCTTCAACACGATCCGTTAGAAAAAAACAACAAACCAAATATCAAAATAAATCAATGTGTGAAGGTCATATAAATAGTAGTCACAAAACAATTAGCTGCAGATCCAATTGGAAATTAATCAGTGGAATAATCTGTGGGGGGGAAAGATACATTTTGGAATCAGAAGGCTGAATAAACATTGACGCTCAAATTGTATATGGAATCACTGATCTAATCATTCCCTTCCATCAATTCAAGGGATTGTGATTATGAACTTCCCCATGAATGATGACAGATAGGTGCATTCAACAGGTTCCTTTGCAGCTGGGGTTAGTGGAATCCAATATGGGTATCAGCTGCAGCAAAATGATTTGCTGAAATTCAGTTGCAAATCTGTCGGAATTATTGACAAAGTTACAATTTGAGTCAACGACATTGCCAAATGCAAGGGGAGCTGTAATCAACAACAGGGTTCTGTCAAATAACACGTCCTGAAAGCGATGGTGGCTGTAATAATCCCAGGAGGCATGAATGAAAGGCCAAACTGGTTTATTTTAAAACCGAAAATAAAGCCGCTGGTGCGACACACAAAATAAACACCCCGGCCCAGGACTATCGGGAACTGCCGGCCCGGGTCTGGGAGTGACATTTAAAAGCTCTATTGGGCCCCAGCTGAGTGAGTCTCCACTCGCTCACCATGGGAACTGGTATTCTACGAAAATGCAGGGGAGATCAATCAGCGATTCCCGCTTGGTCCTTGTGAGGGTTATCGCACCGGCAAAGTGAGAAGTTACACAGTAACACCGCATGCGATTTCAAAGCAGTTCAACCATCTGTGATTAAAGCACAAGAGATGGTAATTTTCCCATCGTCATCGGAGAGGATAAACTAAGTGGCATTCCTTTTGAGTCAAGTTGGTTCCGAGACGAACAGCCGAGCAAGTGGAAATGAAATGAAAATCGCTTACTGTCAATAGTAGGCTTCAAATGAAGTTACTGTGAAAAGCCCCTAGTCGCCACATTCCGGCGCCTGTTCGGGGAGGCCGGTACGGGAATTGAACCGTGCTGCTGGCCTGCCTTGGTCTGCTTTAAAAGCCAGCTATTTAGCCCAGTGCTAAACCAGCCCCTTTCTAATCCTAGGCAATTAGGAGATTGGAAACGAATCATTAGTACTCGACTGGAGTTTGTACAGGGGTAGTGAGGAAGATGTATTTACTCCATTTGGCATCTACAAGTGGGAATGGATACAAACTCTGATCATTCATGCAGTGGGAATTAATCAAGTTCACTGGAAATCTACACAACAGGATTCCAGTGATCGAGTGGCTGAGCCCAACAGAAGTGGCTGACTATTCCACCCCAGCAGCATGATTGTGGGAACATACTAGTTAGTTTTTAGCAAAGCCATTAGTGAGGCAACTTCTTGGTAGCATACATCTCCGGAGTTAAAATAAGACTTCTGAGGAAGGAGAGTTGAGACAAGGATCATTGATCCATTCTTTATTGCTTCAATGTCAAAAGGAATCGGTATCTAACTTATGACAAATGGTAGCAGAATTCAAGAGTAACCTTTTCAAAAGGGCCCTACGTCCAAACGGCATTGAATATATTGCCTCTTGTTACATTCTACCACCAAAGTTTCATCTTCCTACGATGGTAAAGAGAAATTGCACCAATTTGCAATCAACAGGATCACAAATATATGCAACGCATTTACTGTTTCTAGGAGAGAAAATAACAGCTTTTCTTCAACCATAGCAGAGCACAATATCAGTGCCAGTAAGTGGCATTGCCTGACTGCCCAAAGTAGAATCAGAGACAGTATTATGACCTATTTTCAGACTTCCAGCAGCGAGTGTCAGGTGCTGGAATCCAACACTGTTATAATGACAAACTCACCCACTACTTATGTACAACTAGGTTAGCCATACCACATCAGAGAACTATCAGAATTAAAAATAATTCGGTATCTCTTTGTTGAAATCCATTCACCTTTCCCAGGGAGCGGGTACAGAGAGATGGGGAGTAAGTGAATATTTTTAAGACAGAGGTGGATAGATTCTTCACTTACAAGGGAATGAAAGGGTATCAGAGGTCAGCAGGATAGTGGTATTGAGGCCAGCAGAATATTATTGAATGGCAGAGCAAGCTTGTAGGGATGAATGGCCTACTCCTGCTCTTAATCCCTATGTTTGCTTATTCGTAAGTATGTACCACCCGATATTAATTGGTTCACTGTGCCAGTGAATCGTGTATGTGACCTTTGGCCAAAACTAACAATAAAATCTTACCGATTTTTCATTCGCTCAATGAGTTTAAATTATCCTTTGCCTCCAAATGTCAAGGGCAGAGTGGCAGTCGAATAGTTCCTAACTTACCACAATAAGTATAGATGAGCTTCGAATCCATGAAGCGTACTTTGAGGTTGTGCAGAATTGCAGGCTCGTGGAGATAACTGAGCGCCGTGAGATCATTTTCACCCACAAGAATATCAGGGTTCCGTAGAGGTGGAAGTTCCTTGGTTTGCGGATCAATTCTATATTGAGTCTCCTAGAAAAAAAATGAGCTGTGATGAATAATATTATTAAAAACTTAGGTTTAAAACAATGTACAGGTTGTGATTAAGGAGTCATAAAGGTGGAATAATCATTGATTTTTACCATTTGTTTGTTTAGAGAGAGATGGCTAATGGAATATTGTTTATATTTTCGGAAGTTCCCTGTAGATAATTAATGAGGGATCGTGTTTAGTCCTAACTAAGAAGGTCATGGGATGTCTTTGTGCAATACAAATGATGTAATTAATGGGAGGGGCCAGGTCTGTCTATGGTTTTGGCAGTTGTGCTGTCCGGTTTGAGTTTGACAAGAGAGAATGATTTTCAGGTTGTTCCTAAAAGGGTCTCTCGCCAAAGGTCTGCACAGAGAACAGCAAGTAACTCTGATTACAAACTTTATTTATGAGTGAACTGTATTGGGTTGCTTGTTGGAATATATATAGTGAAGGTGTAGGGCATACGTTAAAGTTAAGTATTATTTAAGAACTACTTAACTGTTAATCGTAAAGCTATTTCTTTAATGTTAATGTGGTGAATTCTGTGTTTAAATTAAAGTTTGTTTTAACATGAAAGATACCTATTGGTCAGAGTCATCACTCCTGGGGCGAAGTATCCTTTCTTCACAGTTTTACAAATTGAAAATTGCTCGAGGTTTCTCATCTAGTATCCCAAAAGAAATTTGGGGTCTAACAGAGGGTACAGCAAAGTGCGTAGCTGTGAAGGCCAAAATGGAATGATGAGGATATGGTGTGTCACTTAATCTTCCTACTGGTCAAAAAAGTGCCTTGGTGCTTCAACCGATGCTATTACTTCAGCACATGAAATATTTTAATTTTGTTTGATAATACTCCTGATAAATGTCTTGGGAGGCTTTACGATGGTGCAGGTGCTCTAAAATAGCGAGTTGTTTTTTGGTTAGTCTGGGTACAACAGAATTGCAAAAATGGGGACTCCTGTACATAGTAATATTCAAATATTTCCAAAGTTAAGAAAGCCAGAAAAGGACTTGTATTTTATATAATATCCATAACAAAACTCAGGACATTGCAAAATGCTTTACAGCCAATTACGTACCTTTGAAGATCAGTCATTGTTGTAATGCAGGAAACTTGGCAGCCAATTTGTACCAACCAAGTCCCAGAAACAACGATGCGATTATGAGCAGATAGTCGGCTTTTGTTATATTGTTGAGAAATAAATATAAGGAACCCTCCTGCTCCTCTTCAGATCTTTAATATCCATATGAAAAAGCAGGTGGGGGTCTTGACTTAGACTCTCATCTGAAAGTTAGCCACTCCAGCAGTGCAGCACTCCCTCCGTGACTGCATTGGAGTGTCAACCTAGATTTTACTGCTCAAGTCTCTGGAGCAGGACTTGAACCCACAACCTCCTCCTGAATTAGGGGCGAGCTACTCACTGAGCGAACAGCGTATACGTGAAGTCAAATACCATAGTCAGCCAATGTAACGTCAAATTAATCCTTGCTTCTCTTCACCCTTCAAATTATGGATCGATCTTTGGACCAATGGGGGAAGAAAAGGTTATCATCTTCACTGCCAATTTTGAAAATAAGATTTATAGTTCATTGAGATTACTATTAAATTGCATTCTCTGTCCTGGTACTAACAATTATGGATGACTTTAATCTGCATACAGATTAGGTGAGTCAGATTAGTCACAGTACAATAGAGAAGGAATTTCTGGAGTGTATACGAGATGGTTTTCTGGACCAATTCGTTGAGGAACCAACAAGGGAACAGGCCTTCTTGGACTGGGTGTTGTGCAATGAGAAAGGATTAGCTGGCAATCTAGTTGTGAGAGAACCCTTGGGGATGAGTGACCAGAGGTAGTTGATTCTGAGACCAGTGTCCTGAATCTCAAAGAAGTTAACTATGATGGTTTGAGACACGAGTTGGCTATGGTGGACTGGGAAACACTACTGAAAGGAAGGACAGCGGAAAGGCAATGGCAGGCATTCAAGGAACGAATAGGTGAACTCCAAAAGTTGTTTATTTCTATTTGGAGCAAGAGTACAAGTGGAACTGTGGCCAAACCATAGCTTACAAGGGAAATTAGAGATATATTAGATTCAAAGACGAGGTTTGCAAATTAGCAAGAAAAATCAATGGACCTGAGGATTGGGAACAGTTTAAAATTCAGCAAAGGCGGACCAAGGGATTGATTAAGAAGGGGAACATACAATATGTTAATAAGCTAGAGGGAAACATAAAAACTGGCTGTAAAAGTTTCTATAGTATGTAAAGAGAAAAAGATTAGTAAAAACTTAATATCGGCCTCTTACAGCCAGAAACGGGGGAATTCATAACAGGGACAAGGAAATGGCTGAGGAACTAAACTCGTACTTCGCTTCTGTTTTCACAAAGGAAGATATGAATAAGACTGGAAATTCTGAGAAACACAAGTTTCAATCAGGAGTTGAAGGAAATTGGTATTAGTAAATGAATGGTTTGTGGGAAATTAATGGAATTGAGGGCAGATAAATCTCCAGGGCCTGATAATCTGCATCCTAATGTACTTCAGGAAGTGGCCCTTGAAATACACCCATTGGTGGTCATTTTCTAATATTCTTTGGACTCTGGAATGGTTCCTACAGATTAGAGGGCAGCTAACAGAAGCCCTCAAAAAGAGAGGTAGAGAGAAAACAGGGAACTATAGACCAGTGAGCCAGACATTGGTAGTAGGGAAGTTGCTAGCTCCCATTATCAAGGATTTCATAGCACAGCATTTGGAAAGCAGTGGTATAATTAGACAAAGTCAGCATGAATTATGAAAGGGAAATAATGCTTGAAATATCTACTAGAATTCTATAGGCCAAAACGTGTAATTTCAATTAGGAATTCGATATAGCTCCTGGGGCTAAAGGGATCAAGGGGGGAAGGCGGGATCAGGGTATTCAACTTGATGATCAGCCATGATCATAATGAATGGTGCACCAGGCTCAAAGGGCCAAATGGCCTCCTCCTGCTTCTATTTTCTATGTATGTGTATTTCTATGTAATACTCCACGGCAATGTTAGGTTTGACTGAGCTTAAGCAAAATTAGATTAGGGAAAGTAATTCAATAAAGGCTGGAGAGAATTTCACTCCACTCTGAACCACAGTTCTCACATGTCATCGGGTCACATGGAGACACAGGCATATTCTAACAGAAATGGTTGTGCGAGGTCAAAGATCTTGTTCACCCCTTCTCTACTCAACATTCGGCAGGTACCATATCCTCAATGCCTGGTCATCGAGAAGAGGTGCTTTGCTGCTGCCACCATGTATTAATATCACAACTGAGCTCTAGGGACGTTCAATAGAAGAGACCTGGAAATCATGCTGCAGCAATCGAGTGAACATTTATTGACTATTTACAGAAACAAATTTCAGCAGGACTCCATTCAAACGTTCTTCCCTCCAGTTCCAGTCACAGGTAATCTTACATCATCTGATATTGCTGATGATGCATTCTAACAATTAGGCTAATGCTATTAACCCCTTGGTAGCTATTAACCCCTTGGTAGCTTGGTAACCCCTTGTAGCACACTCATAGCCTGGTCATCGGGATGAATTCCTTTCTCCTGTGATAGTGAAATCTTCCTTAGGAGTGCAATAGACTTTTTTCCCCAAACTGCATGGAGGCATCAAGCAGTTAACATTTTATCATTTAGGAGTATTTTGCACATCAAAGTATTGTGCTGTTGGTTATCAGTAACTGTGTAATTCAATTACTTATAAATAAATTGGACTATGCAGGAAAAATGTTAATAGCAGCAGAAAATGGCCAGAGTGGATCGACTGCCTGATGAACCACCTGGTTCCTCCTTTCCTTTACCAAAATTACTGGGAAGGATGGATGGGATGGGGCGAGGACCGGGATGTCTGCTGTGTTCTATCCTGGTATGTATTGAGGAAGGGGTCTTTGCTAATGGGTCACACCTCAGCAAATTGAACAAATGTTACTTTTTAAATTACTAACCAGTCAAAAAAAACAATAGGAATGGCCTGTGTGGGTCGTGCCACATTTACAATATGGGTGGCAAAATAAAGTACAGCCATTCCGGAAGCTGAAATCAGGCACAATGGAGGGGGTTCCGGCTGTTGTCACCAGGGGGACCTTCCGGTCCTGCCGACGGTGAGCGCCCGCCGCTGGTTTCCCTGTGGCAGGGGGTGGATTCAATGGGAATCCCCATTGACAACAGCGTGACCAAAGATCCCACCGCCTCGTCCCTCCAAGAAACACGCGGGAGGGCGTGGAAAATACCGCCCAATGCCACAAGAAATGACAGTGCTAACTGCACTTGTTGCCGATGGGGGACCATTTGGCAGCAACTCAGGGTTCAAACTTTGTCCAAGATAGCAAGTCCGGGAGGGTGGGGAGGGGGGGGGGAGGGGGGGGGGGGGGGGGGGGGGGGTAAATCTACACTGTTGGACAACAAGGGTAAAAGGCGATGGAATATTTTTTTAAATGTCAACCTTACCGTAATATCCCGCATAGGGGCAGCACGGTGGCACAGTGGTTAGCATTGCTGCCTACGGCGCTGAGGACCCGGGTTCGAATCCCGGCCCTGGGTCACTGTCCGTGTGGAGTTTGCACATTCTCCCCGTGTTTGCGTGGGTTTCACCCCCACAACCCAAAAGATGTGCAGGATAGGTGGATTGACCACGCTAAAATTGCCCCTTAATTGGAAAAAATAATTGGGTACTCTAAATTTATTTATTTTTTTAAAAAGAAAAAAAAAAAATATCCCGCATAGAACCAAGGGGGTGGGAATACTTATCTTCCCCACGCTCCTTTCGGAGTACGAGCTCCCCCATTCGGGGTGGGGTATCTCAATTACCCAATGTATAAAAGATGCCAGTGAGGCACCGACCAGAACAGAATCCTGGTAGTTTGTGTGTGTAAATAAAACTTGCTTTTTATTTTACTCGGAGTGGACTCCCCATGTTTTTATTGAACTTACTTCCTTTGCTTCTTCAGAAGTTTATGCTTTTCCCTCCTCAACGGCTACCCATAATAAATAGGCCCATTCTGTTCCCATGTTTACATAAAGGAAACAGGGAACTAAGGTGAGTTTGTTGCACAACTAAATTCCAAACTCAGCCACTCGGGAGCATGTGGGACAGTATTATCATTCCTCCACTTCCCGCTGGGTCAAGACATGGAACTCCCTTCCTTAACAGCACCGTGGGTGCGCCGCAGGGACTTCAGCGGTTCAAAGGCAGTGACTCACCACCACCTTCTCGAGGGCACTAAGGGACGGGCAACAAATGTTGGCCATGCCGGCAACATCCACATTCCGTGAAATTATTATTTTTTTTGAAGTGAAATCGGGGGCTGTTCTGGTCATCTCTCCGGGACTTGTTTTTTTAAATTGAGACAAAACCAATTGGATGAAAATGTGTCAGATGGCTGCATGGATTCCATGTGAAATAGGTTTAGACAATCAATCCGATTTTGAATGGGCACGGTCCACAGCTCAGAACTGACCATAATCAGGTATCAACTGACAACCTCACTTCGGGAATCCCATACAAGAGCCAATGTGGGAAATGGAATAGGCTTACTAGTGGGAGATACAGTTCTGCAGTGGGGATTAGATACATGGTTCGGACAGAAGAGAGGGAATGACACTGTTTAACTGGACGCTATGAGAACTTGAACGATAGAGACATTTTTTATTTCCCGGCAGTGATATGTACACAAAAGGGAACCCAACTTCCCCCACCCGACAAAAAAAAAAGTAATTTCCAAACTATTTGATGCCCCAAGATTAAATTACAGCTTTGAAATTGGTCCTTCATTATAAAACTGGGCGGTGGCCGGGACCACCCGCTCCCACTGCTGTCAATGGGGTAACCCATTGTTCGCACCATCCCATGTGGGGTCATAGTTGGGAGGACCGGGAGATCCCGCCAGTGGGAATGGCTGGAAAATCCTGCCCACTGCATATTTTTAATGAGGGTCTTTCATGTCAGACTAATTTTTATCCATGGTCCTGTGTTAGGAAACTGCAAGAGCTAAAAGGATTGGGCAAGGCCCAGCCTGCCAGTCTGCTATTCAGAGCTTACTAAGTCACTTCAGGCTTTGGGCCCCTTTCTATTTGGTTGATGAGGGTTTCCGCAGTAACTCAGCAGCAGCCTTGCAAGCTTATCGGGGCAGAGTATTAAAGGATCACTTTCTTCTGACAATTGACAACTCTTATTCCTGGACGCAAGCAGTCTAGTGACATTTCTCACCACAGTTGCATTGAGTTCATAAACAAACATAAGCCGCTTTGCTAAAACCCTAGCCAGTCATCTTTAAAGAGATCGGTAACATAATCACTGCAACATAATTTTACTGCGAAATTATCTGCAGTTGGTCATAGGAATTGAAAACATCTGAAGTGCACTGATCTCACAACGCGCTTTGAATAAATTCTTTGTGACAGCTTCTAATTTTATCTCTGGAGAACCTGGCTTGAAAGAGCAGTGATAGTTGATTGGCTCGTTTCTCCACTAAAATGGAAGCCATGTGGAGGGACGAGGCTGGCTCTCCATTAGATGCTTCTTAAATCGTGACTTTTGCCTGAATTTAAAGGGCCTTGATTATGTTCATGCTTGGGACCAGCTTGTGTTGTAAATTAGCAACAAAAAAAAAAGTTGACCGCAGCATTTTAATAAAAGGCAAAAGATGGTGAGGGGTAGAGTTTCCACACCAAGCAATTGGCAATCGTAGAAACAAACGGCACTTGTTTCCCCAGAGTAATATTACAGATGACATTTCCGTTAAAAAAAAACACACATTTACGTAATCACAAAAATAAGGGGCGGGATTCTCCCAACGGGAGTCTAAGTGCCTACGCCGGAGTAAAAACCGGAGTGTTTTACTCCGGCGTCGACGCCCGTTCCCAGACCCCATTCTGGGGCCTCCGTGGGGCTGGCGCGATTTACGGGGGTGGGGCCTCGGCGCGGCGTCGGATTCCTTGGGTCCCGCGCATACGCAGTTGTGCAGGCGCCAACTAGTGCATGCGCAGTGGCCGTCCTCCCCCATGCCGTCCCACACAAAAATGGCGCAGGGATATAACATTGCCGGCGGAGGAAAGGAGGCCCGCCAACAGAGATGCCGGCCCGCCGATCGGTGGGACCCGATCGCGGGTCAGACACCATCGAAGGCCCCCCCTCCCACAGGCCGCCCCCAAGGGTTCCCGCAGAGTTCCCACCGGCAGCGACCAGGGGTGAACAGCGCCGGCGGGAACCTGTCGTGTCGGAGCGGCTGCTTGGCCCATCCGGGCCGGAGAATCGGCAGCCCCGCCGATTCCAGCAGCCTGTAGCCGGTGACGTGCCAAACGCGCCACCGCAAATGGCGCTGATTCTCCACACCTCGGAGAATCGCACGCCGGCGTCAGGGTGTCGTGGCGCGGTAGCTCCGATTCTCCGGCCCGGCGCAGGGCTTGGAGAATCGCCCCCAATATCTTCCATGAGGCAGTGAAAGCAAGCAATGATTTAGAGTGCAATTGATTTTCTACTTGCATTAAGAACATTGTGACGTATTTAAGAGTGCTAACCTGGGGTGTGGTTTTATTAATACAACTGAAAATTGGTTTATCTCAAAAATAAGCACAAGGATGTTCAGTCCTCCACCTGGGGGTGATTTTAAACAAGCTGAACAATTGAATGCGCTACTACCTACACTAACAGGCAATTGAGCACATAACATAGTTCATTGATACTTGCTAGATGGGACGTACATTCAAAGGCATGGACCTTTCTCTTCAAACAAGAGGAATATGTTCGAGCCTTGCCCCTTTTGTCAAAATGCTCGGGAACTTGGGGAACCCATAGTCTCCCGTTGCTTTCTCCAAGGCAATGCCTCCGCCAATCAGAGTCCTCTTGCTAACCAATCAGCACCCTTTTTTATTAAAGTATAAGTTGTTATGATGGTTTGAAATTTGGTATTCCTGATGCATGCAGCCTCAGGAACTTATCTGTCTTTCAACAATCGGACTTAATAATAATAATGATAATCTTTATTGTCATAAATAGGCTTAATCTAACATTGCAATGAAGGTACTGTAAAATCCCCTAGTCACCACATTCCGGCGCCTGTTCAGGTACACCGAGGGAGAATTCAGAATGTCCAAATTACCTGATAGCATGTCTTTTGAGACTTGTGGGAGGAAACCGGAGCACCCGGAGGAAACCGACGTAGACACGGGGAGAACGTGCAGACTCCGCACAGACAGTGACCCAAGCCGGGAATTGAACCTGGACCCTGGAGCTGTAAAGCAACAGTGCTAACCACTGTGCTACCGTGTCGCCCCGGATTTGAGCTAACCGAAAACGTCAGAACCATTTAGTAGTGCTGCAGGTATCTGTTAGTTTCTTAGTAAATTAAAGAGTTAAACACTTTTGAAAAGTGTGCCTACTGATTCTCAGCCACCAATAGAGAGAGCGGAATTTGAAGAGCCTCCTTGAAGGGTCACAAATGGGGGAATAAAATCAGCAGAAACTCATCATGTTCATTAATTTGATCTGGAACATGAGCCATTTTGTGGCTGGCTTCCAGCACAGCTGTTCATCATAGGAGCACAGGGCCTGGGAGGAGTCGGCCATTCAGGCCTGCTCCACAATTCGATATGATCATGGCTGACCCGGCTGTGGTCTCAGCTCCACTTTCCTGTCTGACCCTCATAATCCTCCACTCCCAACTCAATCTTGAGTAAATGCAATAACCCAGCCTCCAATGCTCCCTGGTGGTGAGAACTCAATAGACTAACAAATCCTCAGAGAAAATGTGGTTAGCACTGCTGCCTCACAGTGCCAGGGACCCAGGTTTGATTCCGATTTTGGCTGACTGTGGGTGTCTGCGGGGGTTTCCTCCAGATGCTTTGGTTTCCTCCCGCAGTCCAACAATGTGCAGGTTAGGTGGACTGGCCATGCTAAATTCATAAAATTCCTCTCGTACAGAAGGAGAGCATTCGGCCCTTTGAGTCTGCACCGACCCTCTGAAAGAGCACACTACCTAGGCCCAAACCTCAACCCTATTCCCTGTAGCCCCACCGAGGGGCAATTTAGCATACTCAATCCACCTAACCTGCACATCTTTTGTCTGTGGGAGGAAACTGGAGCACCCGGAGGAAACCCACGCAGACACGGGAAGAATGTGCAAACTCCACACGGACAGTCACCCGAGGTCAGAATCAAACCGGGGTCTCTGGCATTGTGAGGCAGCAATGCTAACTACTGTGCCATTGCGCCGCCTCTTCGGAAATTGCCGCTGAGTGTCCAAAGATCAGGTGAGTTTGCGGGTGGACCTAGGTTTCTTTCAAAGGGTTGGTGCAGACCTCATGGGCCAAATGGCCTCCTTCTGCACTGTAGGGATTCCATAAAAATATATCTCCTCATCTCTATAGAAAACAGCAGACCTCTTACTCTTACACTGTGTCCCCTTGTTCCAACCTCTCCCACAAGAGAAAACATCCTCCCGGTATCTACCCTGTCAAGACACTTTAAACACCTTGGGCGTGATTCTCCGCAAATGCGGAGAATCGTAAAGGCTGCCGTGGGACAGGCCGTGACCCATGGCAGCCTTCACGGCCACTTCCGGGGCCGATTCTCCCCCCCGGGCGGGGCAAGGAACGCGGCCCCGTGCGTCACGGCGGCGCGGCCTTGACGACAGTCGTCAAGGCTGCACGTCAAGCGTCACGGCGGCTGACGCGGCCGATGACGTCAGCCGCGCATGCGCAGGTTGGACAACGCCAACCCGCGCATGCACAGTTGCCGTCTTTCTCCTCAGCCGCCCGGCAAGACGTGGCGGCTTGATCTTGCCGGGCGGCGGAGGGGAAAGAGTGCGTCCGTTTTGGACGCTGGCCCGACGATCGGTGGGCACCGATCGCAGGCCTGTCCCCTCCCGAGCACAGTCGTGGTGCTCCCGTGCCAAACGGGCATCTGGCGCCCGTTTCACGACGGCAGCGAGCAGATGTGTTTGCTGCCGTGTTGAAACGGACGTGAAGGGCCGGCCGCTCGGCCCATCGGCCTCGGAGAATCGCCGCTCGCCGTAAAAAACAGCAAGCGCCGATTCGTGGCGTGGTTTGGGCGTGGGGGGGGCAAGAATAGCGGGAGGGCGTGAAAAATGTCGGGAGGCCCTCCCTCTATTCTCCCACCTCTCCTTCTTCAAAACTCGAATGGGTACAGGCCTAACCTGATCAACATTTCTTCACCGGATAATCGCTTCATCCCAGGAATGAGTCACGTGAATCTTCTCTGAACTGCATCTAAAGCAGGGGTGGGCAAACTATGGCCCGCGGGCCGCATGCGGCCCGCCAAAGGTCTTTATGCGGCCCACCAAGTCATTTAAAAAAAAAAAAATTATTTTTAAAAAATGTCTTTTTTTTTTATTTTTAATTATTTTTTTTTAAGGTTAATGGGGGGGGGCTGTTGGGTTACTTACTGGTATAGGGTGGATAGGTTGACTTGAGTAGGGTGATCATTGCTCGGCACAACGTCGAGGGCCGAAGGGCCTGTTCTGTGCTGTACTGTTCTATGTTCTATATGAGGCGCCCAGAATCATAACCGGGTGAAGTAATTATTTTACTTAATATACTATGCGGCCCTTTAAAATTGTGAATTTCTGAATGTGGCCCTTGCACGGAAAAGTTTGCCCACCCCTGATCTAAAGTAATTCTGTGCTTTTTCGAATAAGACCAAAACCGTGCAAAGTGCACCAGATGTGGTAGACCAATATCTTTAGCAGCTGCTGTAAAACTTCCCTACCTTTATTTTCTGTCTTCCTTGCAATAAACATTCCATTTTCCTACCAAATCACTTGTACCTGCGTACTAACTGATAGTTCTGACTTGGTCTGTGTGTGGGAAGACAGAATCTGATGCGTATCCCCAGCATGATTATCAAGGAGGGCATGATTGACAGTTTTCAAACGCTAATGCCCTACCCCCTGGGGTACTGTAAGGAAAAGCAACAATTCCTAAATCAGGAGGTGATAATTTTGATGTTGGATTGTGTGTTGTAGCACCTGCCAGTTCAATCACAGATTTAAAACACAAGATTTCAGTTTACCTTGTCATCTTCCAATTTCAGATGAAGCACTGTGTCTCCTGGTTTGTAGTCCTTGAGAAGTTCGGCCGATTTCCAGACATCCTCTGCATCAGGGATCCACACCCTGGCAAACTGCAACACACAAGAGAAGAGGGACGGTATGTGAATAAGCTCTCTGCAGCGAAGGGAGACGGCATAACTGTTAAAGAGCCCCTAATTCTATCAGCTGCACCATTTTGCACCCTGCATACCCTTCCCGAGAGGGGTTGGGAAAATCACCAGAAGGCCTGGCAAACCCACCGCAGCTTTACTGATCAGCACCCGTCATGGCTGCCGTGCGTTGAAAGTGGTTCTCGGAGCACGACTCTCATCCCACACTCTTCCACCTGGAGGAATTTGTGACAGCTGCTTTGTCCAAAAAACATAAACCGATTGAGTGCTGGTCGCTACAATAACCCACATACCGAGATGGTCTTGAGATTAAAAATAAGGTCAAGGGTGGTTTAATTTTCCCTTGTATAAAAAGATCATTAAACTTCCCACATAGCACAGGGTTATTAAACGAGACAGTAATCAGTCTGTAATCAACTGAAATAAAACGCTCATAAATTCCAACCTGTCCAGAACTCTGCCACACAGACTGACCAGAGAAAAACAACTGTATTTAAATAAAGCACTGTTAATATTGGGCAATAACTTGTAGTGGGGTAGAGATGGCCGGTGAAATGTCAAAATCGGCAGAAATTGCTGGATTCATGGTCCTTCCCCACCAATAGCTCTGCGACAAAAGCATCTTTGCCCCTTATACCCCATGTTTTCCATGATGTTGTTGCGCTTAAACAATAATTGTCAATTAAACTTGCCACCGAAAGCTAAGTCTAGTAACCAGTACTCTTCTAATGATGTGGCAATTGTTAATGATTGCCAATCAAACAATCTTTCCCAGAAAGTGAACAGTTATATGTTTGCAGTCTCGATTCTTCAGGTTCTGAATGGCTTCTATCAAAAAGACACTGGTATTAATGCAACAGATTTATCTGAAATCACAAGCTTTCGGAGCGCTGCCCCTTCATCGGGTGAAGTGAGTTCACCTGAGGAAGGAGCAGTGCTCCGAAAGCTAGTGATTTCAAATAACCCTGTTGGACTTTAACCTGGTGTTGTGAGACTTCTTACTGTGCCCACCCCAGTCCAGGACGGTATCTCCCACATCATGGGCGAAATTCTCCGACCCCCAGCAGGGTCGGAGAATCGCCTGGGGCCGCCAAAAATCTCGCCCCCGCGTGGCAGAGATTCTCCGCCACCCGGGAAGTGGCGGTGGCGGGAATCTCGCCACTCCGATCGGAGAGGCCCCTGCGGTGATTCTCCGGCCCGCATGGGCCAAAGTCCCACCGCTGGGAGGCCTCTCCCGCCGCCGAGGTTTAAACCACTTCTGGAACGGCGGGATCAGCGGCGCGAGCGAGCACCGGGGTCCTGGGGGGGCGGGGGGCGATCGAACCCCGGGGGGTGCCCCCACGGTGGCCTGGCCCGCGATCGGGGCCCCCCACTCAGACTCCGGCCCAGTGCCCTGGGTGCACTATTTTCCTCCGCATCCGCCACGGCCTCCGCCATGACGGAAGCGGAAGAGAACCCCACATCACGCATGCGCCGGCAGTGACGTCAGCTGCCAGCTGCTGTTGACGTCACTGTCGGCGCATGCGCCGACCGACGAAAGCCTTTCGGCCAGCCCCGCTGCTGGGGGCGCCGGTTTTTTGCGCCAGTCTTCTGGTGCAAACCGCTCCGGCGCGGGGCTGGCCCCCAAGGGTAGTACCTGAGTACTACCCCTGAGTAGTTGGCGCTACTCCCCTACGCCGGCACCCTCCATCACGCCGGGTAGGGGAGAATGCCGCCCCATAAATGCAAGTCATTGTTGTTTTATTTCACCACACATGCTACAAGATACTACAGTTTTGACTGTGGCTGCCTCAGCTTCTACCAAACAAAATATTAAGACAAATTTCTGATCTCACCACTTGATAACCTTGGATTCTGCTGCAACTTAATGGAAGGAAGTACCTCCATGATTGTTAATTTGATGATGGTCAGATGTATCGATATTGTCCACAGGTTCTTTGTCAGTCGTGAGATAACATTGAGTGCGTCATTATAAACACTAATGGGGGAAAATAACTTGACCGTCATCTTCAAATAGCTTAATGGATAAGATCTGACAAGTGCATCATCGCAGCCAGATTGAAACATCTAGAAAATAGCACTTGTTTTAAGAATTTAGAATCAACAAAGATATCCATCAGCATCTTCATTAGGCTCATTGTCTCGGATTTTGTTGGGGGGGGGGGGGTGAAATTGTTTTCATTCAATTTCATTCCCCCCTCCGATCTGAACTTCACTTTGTTGGCCAAACACAGATTGCAACGGAAATCCTGAAGTTGTGGTCCACTCAAGGCTCCACCATTGGCTGTGCAGTGGACAACCCCCCCCCCCCCCCCCCCCCCCTCCCCGCCTCCCACACATAAAAATTGATGAACAACAGAGCTGGAAGTTTATATTCGTGGAATGCTGTAAAATGTCACTATTTAGTTAATTAGCAGAATTTTTAAACAAAACATTTTTGAAAAGGCTTTTTTTCCTCCTAGAATCTTTTAGCTCTACCTTCACTCCTTGTATATATTCTGATCTTTAATTTGCTCTTGTGCATAAAGACTGATGCAACATTCCTCACCAGCGAATGTGCTAGACCTGTGTTTAGTGGTAAAAATCTTTGTTTTACTGCTATTCACAAAATCCAGGTCATTTGTTTAACACTTTCTGGACTACTGTTAGGCAAATAAAGGCAGTTTTAAGGGATTTATATTGGTTAATATTAGAAACAAGGTATAGTTTTTAAGTGGGATTAATTTTATATTTCTGTGCCTTGAAGGGCAAAACCTATAGTTAGATTCATGCTGGAAAAGGTGTTTGTATGTGTGGGGGTTGATTTCAATTCCAACTGTGATTTTATTGTTTTAATAGAGGGTTACAGCATGAAGAATAAATAATCGTAGGGGCTGCTGAGCAACTGGAGACACTAGCAAAGATATTTTTAAAAGCCTTTACATTTTAATTTTAGTTGAATTTGTTAGCAGTTGGAGACAAAAGTGTTCTGAGTTAAGGAGGCAATTGCAGCAACTAGATTCAAAGTGAGACAGCAAATTCCAGAGGTAAATGGAATATGTGATACTATTTTAATACAGTTTGGGAATTGAGAGTTAAAGCAACTCTCAGCACAGCAGCCAAGACAAGGAAATCCTAAAGAGGTTGGAGTAAAATCCTGGGCTGGAATCAAAAGTGGAGCGGAAGCTTTGTTTAAAAGTGTAATTTGGAAAACCTGGTCTAGATTTCGGAATGCCAACTGCTAGGCGACAAAGCATGCTTATGAGAGAAGATTTGAAAGCATGTTTTTGGGAGCAGAGTTTGGAATCTCATGTGACACCCACAAATATTCACTTGGAGGTTAGAGTGAGGAGTGTATTTGCCCACAGTCATCTTGGTGCTTAAAGGGGATTTGGTGTTAATGAGACCATTGTAGATTAAGATGTACTTTGTAATCCATGTTAATCCTAAAACCTATGTAATCATTAAACTAAGGAGGGAGTAATCATGTTATAACCCAACCGGATGCCAAAGGATCTGTAACCTCAGAGTCCCTGTGGCCTCACCCGAGGATGATCTCCCAAGATGAGGGGGCGGAGCCATTCCCTTAAAACAGGGGCCTTGGACAGAAAAGCCCCAGCCCAAATGTGCGCCGGGCATGAGACACCATTTGGGGAGTAGGAGGTGTAATGTAACAGCCATAATAAATTAGAGTTTTCTTACAGTCATGCTTTCGAGTGGTCGCTTGTCTGGGACTTCACAAATCATAATCCAATTTTTTTCATAATAAAAAATATTCTTGTTGTCAAGACTAATTAGTGGTCCTGTCAGTCTCTTCCTCCATATTTTCTTAAAAAAAAATAAAAGTTATTGTCCTTTGAGCCAGGATTCCACTCTGGCATCCTCCTGTCCAGTTATAACATCGACTAGAATATCGTAACACTACTAAATCACATTAGGTAGGCCAGTGTCATTCAATCATTCCTTGCTCGGATTTATACAACAATATGGTAACAGAATTAGAAACCAATCCATTCCAAACTCCCCACTGACCTAGGAAATTCAAATAGAACAAAGCAGCAGAAATCTAAGCACAAAGTGCAGAGGGATGTCTGGTTTCCAGCACTAGCAGAAAGCACTAGCAGAAAGCTTACATGGCCCACTGATTGCAATCTAGAGACCTGAGCCAAACTCAAATTGAACAGAGCAGGAGTTAATGGAGCACATAGGTTAGTTAGAGATCTGTATTCAAACCGATTGAAGTGGTCCAGTTCTAACTTCTATTTGAAACAACATTTGAGTGGATGCACCACCAGTATCACAAAGGGACATAGCTACACGATGAAGGGCTGGTCACTTAAAAACAGAGGTGCGCTGAAATGACTTCTCGCAGAGGGTGGTGAATCTTTGGAATTCACGGCCCCGGAGGGTGGTGGAGGCTGGATCATTGGGAGTATTTGAAGTGGAGGTGGATAAATATTCGATAGATCGAGGAATAGAGAGCTGCAGGGGTATGGCACAGAAAAGAGTTGAGGCCGGCATAGATCAGCCATGATCATATCAAATGGCTGGGCAAGCTTGAAGGGCCTGGCAGCCTACTCCTGCTTCTAATTCTTGTGTCCTCCCTTTGCACATGTGCAACATCATTGAGGAAATTAAGTGCAGAGTGTTCTCACTCTGGTTTGTGTTTTTCAGGTACAAAAAGAGGTAAACGGTGTTGTGTTATGTTATTGCTGGTAACATAAGCTGCCACTTGATGTAGGCTCTGCTGAAAGATGCTCCAGACTCGGAGATAAGTTTAACGTATTTATTGAACGATTAAAAATGCTCTTAAATGAGTTTGACACTCTACTAACCTGCCTCTAGTAACTCAGTCTATACTGCTAACTATACAAGCTTGCTCTCGACCATGTGCTAGGGTGTGACGTTGTTGATAATCAACCCTGTCCTGCTCTCTTGGTTTCTGCCGGTGGAAGAGGCAGAGCCTGTGTGCCATGTCCTTTTTATATGGGCCGTGTAGTGCCCCCTTGTGGTAATGCCACCTCTGGGTGTCCTGATTACCCATTGGTTGTGTCTTGCTCTAATGACCCATTGGTTGCGTGTCTGCATGTCATGACATATCTGGTGCTCCCTCTAGTGGTTACTTAGTTGTAGTGTATTTACATTAACCCCTTGTGTATATACATGATGCATATCACTACAAACGGCATTTCAAAAATATGTGGAACAGAAAAGGAGATGGACTCGGGAATGGTGCAAGACTTTTCATTCGGAGCAGTCAGGTAATACATAGAGTACACAGAACATACAGTGCAGAAGGAGGCCATTCGGCCCATCGAGTCTGCACCAACCCACTTAAGCCCTCACTTCCAACCTATCCCCATAACCCAATAACCCCTCCTAACCCTTTTGGACACAGGGCAATTTAGTATGGTCAATCCACCTAACCTACACGCCTTTGGACTGTGGGAGGAAACTGGAGCACCCGGAGGAAACCTGCACAGACACAGGGAGAACGTGCAGACTCCACACAGGCAATGACCCAGCGGTGAAATCGAACCTGGAACCCTGGCGCTGTGATGCCACAGTGCTAGCCACGTGTGCTACTGTGACCCGAATAGAAAGGTAGGAGGCCATTCGGCCCTTCGAGCCTGCTCCACCATTCATTACGATCATTCAACTCAATAGCCTAATCCCACCTTTCCCACATATTATTTGATCCCCTTCGCCCAAGTGCTATGGCTAACTGCTTCTTCATAACATACATGTTTTGGCTTCAACTGTTTCCTGTGCTAACCCCTCTCAGTGAAGAAATTTTTCCTCATCTCTGTCCTAAACGGCCTATCTCTTATCCTCAGACTGTTACCCCTGGTTCTGGACACCCCCGCCATCGGGAACATCCTTCTTGCATCAACACATCGAAGATGCAGGGAAACATAGGAAAGGTGGAAAAGAAATGGTTTGTGCTGCGATTGTTGAACATTTGACAATTTCAATGTCAACAGGAATTAATATTCATCTTTAGGAGCATCACAAATAGGCTTATATTAACACTGCAATGATGTTATTGTGAAATGGTGGTTAACAGCATGCTGGAGTGTGAGTTCAGGGTATCTAGGCTTGATGTGCTCATGAGTGGGCACATTTGTAACATTGTGGCTGCCCCACTTTCAAAGTTCAAAGATACATGTTTTTAAAATAAATCTAGAGGACTCAATTCATTTTTTCCAATTAAGGGGCAATTTAGCGTGGCCAATCCACCTGCCCTGCACATCTTTTGGGTTGTGGGGGCAAAACCCTCACGAACATGGGGAGAATGTGCAAACTCCTCACGGACAGTGACCCAGAGCCGGGATCGAACCTTGGACCTCGGCGCCGTGAGGCAGCAATGCTAACCACTGCGCCACCGTGCTGCCCCAATGATGCATGGTTGAACACATTTCAGAGAAGAGCAACAGGCTCCAACGCACGAGGAGGATCAGAGCTGAACCTCTGGCCAGGTGAAGCTACTGATCAAAGACAATGCGGACAAATGGATTCCAAATGTCTAATAAACAATGATATTCTCCCGACCATTATTCGTCCACAAAAGTCACCGAGTTGAAGATACAATATACATAATTCAGGCCATATCAAAAATGCTTATTTTTGCACTCATTAGGAAAACATTTCAGAAAACTGTCCAGTAGAAACACCCAAATTAGTTCCGCGAGGAATGCACCAGAAAATAGAAGCAATTGTTCCAGACATCAGCAAAACCCTATCCATTTTTCTGCTTCCACCAGTAACTCAGACACCGGTTGGAAACAGCAGAACATCAAACCTTGGAATTATAATCTCATTTGCACAGAACTGCAGCATGTTGAGGCAGTAATTTGCAGTAGAGTCTTGTGCACTCCCTCGAGGCAATGAACGCAAAAAGAGTTTGGAAACCGGTGAGGATCTCCACGGCAACCAGTAAACGGGTTCACCAGCATGTCACCTGAAGGGTCCATCATCAAACATGAAAGGTTTGGCTGTACCAAGATGTGCAGCAAAAAACGATTTTTAAAGAAAACTTAAGATTCAAAATTGTTAGTTTTTCTCAGTTACTCCATCGGCCTGCAGCAAGTTTCCATACGGTTACAACCAATCCCCAGCGAGGTTTCCTAAATGTGTTTTCCTGGATGAGGAGGGATCAACTGGCTCCCTTTTCAACCCCCTTGGTTGCTCGCAATAAGATTAATTTATGAATGATCCCTTCCCGTCTGGTTCCTTTTCCCCAGGCCCAGTATCCAAAGTTTAAAGGGAGCTAATTTAACCTGGCTTGCTTAAATTAAAGAACAAGTCGGTTTATTAGCTATGGATGGTGAGGTAAATGATAAATCACCTGGATACATATTCACAGATTAGAAATGAGAATTGAGTCTAAAGAAAAGTTTTTTTCAAAAATACAAATCGATCTTTTGACTTGTCCTTGAGGAGTAGATGGTGGAACGTCGCGGCCGTTAGGATTCGTGATTCCAATCGTGCTGACCCCAGCAGGTGAAGAGTCAGTTTTGAGATTCCAGTGTCCTGCAGTTTGCATGAGAGGTTGACCCTGTTTCTTTTTCAGCTGTCGCTTTGCCGACATCCTTGCATCGACAACCGGAGAAAGTGAGTTACCTGCAAAACCTTCAAGGGCATGCTGCTGTCTTCTCTCCTGTGTCACGTGCTGACACACCCATCACTAGTTGACACTGACCGATCTTTGCAGCTGGCTTTTATCCCAGTCTTTGTATATTCCTGGAAGGTGAAAATCCACAAACCAGTCTAGGACATTCCTCACAGGATATAATTCACAGGATTTCATTCAAGCTGAGATGATAATCAACTCCCATTATTTCCACAGGAGATGGTAGTTAATTTCTGTTGATGACTCGGTTCCATTGTCTCTCTCCTACTATCACCCACCAATAATTCAGCCAGTGACTGAATTTACATCCTCAGCCACCTTTGGCTTTTGTGTCTGTTTTTAAAACCACAGATCTGAAGTTCAGTCTGTATATAATCGATAAGACCATAAGATATAGGAGCAGAATTAGGCCACCCGGCCCATCGAGGCTGCTCCATCATTCAAATCATGGCTGATTTTTCTCATCTCCATTCTCCTGCCTTCTCCCCATAACCCCTGATCCCCTTATTATCAAGAACCTATCTATCTCTGTCTTAAAGAAACTCAGTGATTTGGCCTCCGCAACTTTCTGTGGCAGAGTTCCACAGATTCACCATCCTCTGGCTGAAGAAATTCCTCCTCATCTCTGTTTAAAGGATCGTCCCTTTATTCTGAGATGGTGTCCTCTAGTTCTAGTTTTTCCTACAAGTGGAAACATTCCTCTCCACATCCACTCTATCCAGGCCTCGCAGTATCCTGTAAGTTTCAATACGATCCCCCCCTTCAACCTTCTAAACTTCAACGAGTACAGACCCAGAGTCCTCAACTGATCCTCATACGACAAGTTCTTCATTCCAGGGATCATTCTTGTGAACCTTCTCTGGACCCTTTCCAAGGCCAGGACATCCTTCCTTAGATACGGGGCCCAATACTGCTCACAATACTCCAAATGGGGTCTGACCAGAGCCTTATACAGCCTCAGAAGTACATCCCTGCGCTTGTATTCTAGCCCTCTCGGCATGAATGCTAACATTGCATTTGCTTTCTTAACTGCTGACTGAACCTGCACGTTAACCTTAAGAGAATCATGAACAAGGACTCCCAAATCCCGGGTTTTCCTCTTTTATCATGATAATACTTATGGATTGGGGATGGAATGGACAGTTTTTATTGCCACTGTGGTATAAAGGTCTCGCACATATAGGGTTAACATGGGACTGAGTACAGTACCACCAAACAATGACGCAAGAGAACACATGATCCTTGCCTAAGAGTCAGTCTAGTGCTGGATAGAGCCATGTGAGACAGTTCCTAGCCTGTACATTTGTCAATCGTTCCAAGGGTCAATAAGGACTTGCAGTTAGGGGTGGTATGTTGGCGCAGTGGTTAACACTGCTGCCTCACAGCGCCGAGGGCCTGGGTTCAATCCCGGCCCCATGTCACTGTCTGTCTGGAGTTTGCACATTCTCACTCCCACAACCCAAAGGTGTGTAGGGTAGGTGGATTGGCCATGCTAAATTGCCCCTTAATTTGGAATTTTTTTTTAAAAAGACCCTTTAGTCTGAGATGGTGTCCTCTAGTTCTAGTTCTATCCAACAACCACTGCCCACTTAGAACACCAGAAATTACCAATCCAATTTCAGAGCTCATTAAGCCCAGTTATGAAGGCCCAACATACCACATAGAACCATAGAATTTACAGTGCAGAAAGAGGCGATTCAGCCCATTGGGTCTGCACTGGTTCTTGGAAAGAGCACCCCCACTTAAGCCCATACCTCCACTCTATCCCGTAAACCAACAATCCCACCTAACCCAAGGGCAATTTAGCATGGCCAATCCACCTAACCAGCACATCTTTGGACTGTGGGCGGAAACCGGAGCACCCGGAGGAAACCCACACAGACACGGGGAGAACGTGCAGACTCCTCACAGACAGTGACCCAAACCGGGAATCGAACCTGGCACCCTGGAGCTGTGAAGCAACTGTGCTACCGTGCCGCCCCACATGACTGGCCAATGTTGGCATTCCTTAATCTGAACCAAAAGGCTTAGAAACCATCATGTTTAATAAGTGCGGATGGGGGTGGGGAAGCCAAGACTTATCCAAGCACACCATGCCTCGGCAGAAGAATAGAAACCATTGCTTTGCACTTTGTAGGAAAATCAGTGCTTGTAGGACACTGCAGTCTACAGGCATCACACAGTCAGTTGACATCACAGAAGAGCGAAAGGACCCGGTCAACACCCAAAATGATGAAGCCACAAAAATAAAGGAATTTTTCCATTTTTGCAACACCCCCGCTTCCCACACAACCCCCCCCCCCCCCCCCCCCCCCCACCCCCAAAGTGACAGCACTCCCAGATCAACTGCAGCACCATATATAGATTAAAGTCAGTCATAAATTCCAGTTTTACTTAAGGAGGAATAACAGTGGTGTAGAAAATAGAAAATGTCAGAATCAGTGAGGGATTGTCACCTTACATTGAACCAAGTACCTCATGATGCCACTGCTGGGCTGCTGAAGGGCCAACCTCAACCCAGTGACTACAAAAGGAATGTGAACAATAACAGCTATAATACAACGATCTTGAGTAACAGTCCCCTTATTCTATCCCCAAACATGTTCTGTTTCAATTGCACCGGTAGAAGTGGAGTTGTAAGGACCCTTTTTGTTGAATCCCTATTTCCTTTTTTTTTTACTTTGTCATTATGGATCTTTAATGGAGACATACCTTTAAGACAAGATGTGTAGATGCCGGCATTGGACTGGGGTGAGCACAGTAAGAAGTCTTACAACACCAGGTGTTTTAAGACAAGACGGGGAAGTGAGGAACTCAAAAGTTGCAAAATAATACACTGTGCTATGACATTTTAGCTTTTGAACAGAAGAACTCAGACTTTCTGGCACCCGGAGGGATTGGAGGGATTCAGTTATTGGTTGGACCATATTCTGACCGGCAGCAGGCAGTGATTGGGTTCTGCCAGGTGAGGGTTTTCAGAGAACCCAGCAGGAGAAAGCTTCTGGATGCTGAGATGTTGCATGTTGCTCTCTCTCTCTTTCCCACAAATGTTTCCTGCCTGCTGGTTCTGAGTGCAGATGAAGTCTTGAGACCCTGATGAATCTACAGCGTAAACCATTCCAGACTGAAAGCAAAGACATCCAACAAGAGGCCTCAACCGAAGAAAAATCTAACTGGAAGATGTCCACCGTAAACAGAAACTTTTATCCTTTAAGTATTTTTTAACCCTCCTCTTTCCTCTCTGTGTTTGTCTGTGTTGTGTATGTAGAGGGTGGGGGGTTAAAGAGGGGGAGTGGTAGAAATTAGATAACAGTTAACCAGTTGTATTTGCTGCCTATTTAATTATAGTAAGAAGTCGTACAACACCAAGTTAAAGTCCAACAGGTTTGTTTTGAATCACTAGCTTTCGGAGTGCAGCTCCTTCCTCAGGTGAAGGAGCTGCGCTCCGAAAGCTAGTGATTCGAAACAAACCTGTTGGACTTTAACCTGGTTTTGCAAGACTTCTTACTGTGCCCACCCCAGTCCAACGCCGGCAACTTCACATCATATTTAATTATAGCTATTGTTATTAATAAAGGTTGACTGTGCTTAAATTTACAAACCTGGTGACTGTAGTTATTGGGCAGCTGAAGACCAAAGGCTTTGGTTATGTTTTTAAATGAACAGTTAATTTCAATTGTGTTGTGACTCCGGGTCAAGTTGGGCTGGAATTATCTGCGCACCAGCCCATAGTGTTATAACAGGGTCCCGATTCTGCATTCCTGAACATACACCAAATCTCAACCTATGGCGCAAAACAAATTATTGCAGCACGTCATCAGCAATGGAATAACTTCACACTTTTAACTCGCTCTATTTAAACTAGGGAATGCATGTTTGCAAATCTGCCCAGTTACATTGCTAGGTACTGTTGTATTCAAGCTGTTTTTCGACTGAATTGAGCTGACCCAGATATCTTCATTACCAGTGCAAGCCAAATAAAAAGTAACAGGGCAATGAGACCAGGCAGCGAGACCTTCAAATAATCACTTTCCTCAGTAAATTCCATTTTTAAATTCACATAATAATAATAATCTTTATTGTCAAAAGTAGGCTTACATTAACACTGCAATGCAATGAAGTTACTGTGAAAAGCTCCTAGGTGACAGTTTCCAGTTCTCACAGGCTTATTCAACATAAATGATAAAGACAATACCAACTGACACAAGGCATTATGGAAATATTTGAAACTTAGCTGATTTACACAACAGTGCTGACTGGTTGAAAGATCACTTGCACTGTAGCACTCTGTAATGAATCCTACAATACCCAACCAATAGGCTAATGGCCACTCACATTTCACACCCAGTTGTTATGATCCTGGACTAGACCCCCATGTTTTTGGTACCATGCGAGTGGGAAGCAGTAACCTTTTATTTCAAAGTAGACAATGTTTTAAAACCACATGATTCCTCAGTTCCGGAACAAACAAAATTAAACTTTACCACACAAAGCCAGAAAAGTAAAACAATTTACAATATCTATCCACACTCTAACATGAAGGTTAACATGAGGTACATGAGATGTGAATTAACAGGCAAGCTGTGGTTGAACGCACTACACTGCACAATACCTGGCAGATGTGACCAAGACAGATCCCGTGGATTTCTTAGCAACCTACCTATATATACCCATATTATATGCAATGTATATATATTTAGTGATAGGATGTGGACTTTACTGGCAAGACCAACATTTATTGCTCATTCCTGTGAGACATGATTGGTGGTTAGTGTTCTTGAATACAAAGAAGTGGCTAACTCGGCCATTTCAGAGTGAAGTTAAGAGTCAACCACATTGTTGTTGGTCTGGAGCCACAAATGGTTCAGTTTAGGCAAAGGAGGCAGATTTTCCTCCATCAAGAAACATTAGTGAACCAGATGGGTTTTAACGACAAATCCAATAGTTTATTTGTCATCCTTACCGATAACAGCTTTTTATTTCAGATTTATTTTAATAATAATAATCTTTATTGTCACAGGTAGGCTTACATTAACACTGCAATGAAATTACTGTGAAAAACCCCTAGTCGCCACCATCCGGCACCTGTTCGGGTTCCCAGAGGGAGAATTCAGAATGTCCAAATTAGTCTTTCGGGACAAGCACAGCTCCAGGGACCCGGGTTCAATTCCGGACTCGGGTGATTGTCTGTGTGGAGTTTGCACTTTCTCCCCGTGTCTGCGTGGGTTTCCCCTCACAGTCCAAAGCTATGCAGGTTAGGTGGATTGGGCATGCTAAATTGGCCCTTAGTGTCCAAAAAGGTTAGGTGGGCTTACTGGGTAATGGGGGTGGGGTGGAGGTGTGGCCTTAAGTAGAGTGCTCTTACCAAGGGCCGGGGCAGACTCGATGGGCTGAATGGCCTCCTTCTGCACTGTAAATTCTATGACCGCTCAATCTCTGCATAGTCACCTGCAGAGTCATCAACTGGCTACCAGCTACTTTAAAGACTGTGACCATTAAATATTGAAAATTATAAGAGTTCACAAATAGTAAAATTTTGCAAATTGCTCAGAATCAATACTCAACATGGCGTCTCTGGGCTGTGGAGTGTAGTCACTGAAGGAAGCTTCTCAAACTGTAGTACATTGAAGTATTTTGACCTGATTTACAATCCCCGAGTATCGTCCCTCATTATCCAGGCTTCAGTTAATGCAACAGCCACAATAGAAGAGTGACATGAGATCACGTGCCTTCATTATTTTCCTGTCACTTTGCGATAAAATGTTTCTGCATCTGCTGTGGGGACCCTTACCCCTTCCCTGAGCCTGGCAGGCAGTGAGTGAGTGGGTCCTCATTATGTGAGGATAAGCGGACACGAGGGCGGCTGTCTACCGCTGTGTGGCACCTCGGTACAATAACACATTCTCTGAGGAAGTAGCAGCTGATATGTTGAGCATAGCAGGCAGCAGCTGTCGCTGCAAACTTGTGCAACAGGCAGATAGATAAAAGGCATCAAGAAATGTTAAGAGAAATGGAAAGTATATGCTAAAAACAGAAGTAGCATTTCTGCGAGGATAGTCCACAAATTGTTTTTAATCCTCTGGATGGAAGGGCATCGTATACTCAGATGTGATTAATGGTTCAGTGAGAAAAAGGTGTTGCAGTCACTGCGACATTTCATGCTAATTTATTCCTTGGGGACACTGGACAGACTTCATGAGGAATTCCTTGAGCTCCTTTCTTAAATATTGAACTGAAGATTCTGGTGAAATTTGTATTGTGTCATTTAGATTACAGATCAATCAGATAATCATTTAACAGTGTCGCATAATTTAACGTAGCGCGGCGAAATGGATTTTTCTTCAGTTAATAAATAAGTCTTTGAGTTCAGGAGTGTGGATGGGGGAGAGAGAAGCGTGAGAGAGGTGGGGGGGGGCAGGAAGGATCAACCTACAGGAGATCGAATTTCATTTTTAAAAATTAAGCGCTTTAACCAAATGAACAGTGTTCGTGAAATACAAGCTTACAAATAGTCACTTGGTAATACAGAACTTGGGCATGCTGAAAAATCCACACATGTCAAAGTTTTTCATCCTGCACCCATCAGGTATTACCTTTCGCAAGAATACCAAAGGTAAAGGCAACAACAATTTACACTTCATGAGAAGAGAGTGTTGCTTGGTTGGCAGGTGGGCACTGATTGGTAGAGATGTTGAACTGGTGACTGACAGTTAACTGTCAAGCGGTGTTTAAACTCAAACAAGGCAGATTGACTTTGATTGCTTAAGGCATTGCCCTGGGGAATGGCCCGGTGCATGGCTGTCACCTATTTAGTTCAGTTAGAACAAACACAATGTGTGCACACGTTCTTTCTGTCTGCCAAAGAACAGAGCTCTTATATTAATGTATAGCTTCTAGCATCCACACGTGCACCATTGAAAGCCCGACTGATAATCTTAAATTAGTGGTCAGTGTAATTCTTAGCACATTTAGGCAATCGCAGAATCACATCTCATGTTGGACACTGTTTCGTAAGCACTGGCTGGTTGGGTACAGTTAGTACCTTTCGCAAAGTGAACAGCGGATCAAACAACCTGTTTGATCCTATCCGCTAGTCTTTGGGATGTACAGCCTCATCACTAGCACTACACTGGCACTGAAATTCATACTTCATACACCACATTACACATGTAGATGGCGGAGAGAACAGCCATTTGGCTTGATGGCAACATTCTGTTTGTGGCAAACACTTTTATTGCTACTGCAAAGGAGCAGCAAAAAATGGCTACGCTTCACCTGCTGCATCCATGGTAACCCCTCAACCAAACAGAATCCACTTGCCAACCATTCAGCACTCTCTTCTCATGAAATATAAATTGTTTTTTTCAAATATTTTTATAGGCATTTTGCATATATAGATAGAAATATCATAAAACCATAAATCCACAGGAACAGAGAACACAGGCCCACAACAACCCCTGATGCCAAGCCAAACCTCTCCCCACCTCCTTAGTTTTCCCCCCTTATCTCCCCACCCAAACAATAAGCTCCGCCACCCACCCCCTGCTATACCGCATCACCTTGAAGAAATTGATAAACGGCTTCCACCTCAAGGTGAACCCCTTTTGCCCCCCCCCCCCACAAGGTGAACTTGACCTTCTCCACGTGCAAGGTCGCTCACCCACACCCCCGCCTTCAGCAGCTCCGAGTCCCGCCAGCTCAATGAAATCCGTCTCCAGGCTATCAGGGAGGTAAAGGCCAAGACATCAGCCTCACTCCCCAGCTGGATTCCAGGATCCTCTGACACTCCAAATATCACCACCTCCGGACCCATGGGGCCATCCCTACACCCAGAATCTAGGACATGACATCCGAGAACGCCTGTCAGAACCCCCTCAGCTTTGTGTGGTGATATGCATCACTGTAGATACACAAGGGCTTAATGCAAGTACACGTAGACTAGCTAGACACGGGAGGGAGCACCTGAGACATGACACACAGACACTCAACCAATAGGTCAGGAAGATAGGACACGACCAATGGGCATTCACGATACAAACAGAGGTGACACTACCACAGGGGGGCATTACACCAACCCATATATAAAAGGACACAGCACACATGATCTTCCTCTTTCCAGTGGAGACGCTCGGAGTACAGACACAGGGTTGGTTCAACATCACACCCACCACGTGGATTGTAGCAGACTGGTTCGTCAGTCTGAGTAGCTATGAAAGGATTAACAGTACAGGCGAATCCGAGTAGGAGAATTGTAAATAGTTTAATAAACGTGTTGATGTTACCTCCACGTCTGAACCTTCCTTTGTCAGAGTGAACATCAAGGAAGCCACTTATGCTACGCCAGGAGCATAACAAGACACTTTGGACACGCTCAAAACATGTGGGCATGATTTGCTGACCCCCCCCCCCCCCCCCCCCCCCCCCCCCTACCCCCACCCCCACACCACTATTATGGGCCAGGGTTTAGAGGACCCCAAAGTATATCATGGAGTTCACCTGACCCACAACTTTAAATAGATTTTGGTTATGGGCAGAACAAGGGTCCACTTTACAGGTGTGATGCAACAGAGAACTAAAAGTATTTTAAAACAAAAACAATGTTTATTCTGTGAATCCAGTTAATATTTTATAAACACACAGTAAACAGTTTATCAACTACCAACCCTGACCACCCTCAAAAGATACAGTACTCAATAGATAACCGTTAATAACTTTCCAAACAACATCCATAAGTTTAACCCTTTTTAAATAAAGACAGCAGGTTTAAATTCACTACAGAAACAGGCATTACTTTGAAATCATCAATGAGCTGAAGATATTCTATAGCTTGCAGAGAGAAAGATCAATACACACATCTGCTTGGTTCAAATGCAGCTCTCCAACACTGAAAACGAAACAAAACACACTGCAGTTGCCAGCTCAAAACCAAAGTAAAAGCAAAGCCAGGGCTCAGCCCCACCCACACAATGACATCACTGCAGCCATTTGATGAAACGCACTTTTCTTAAAGGGACTCTCACATGACACTACCCGCACCTATCCTCCACCCCTGCAAAGAACGAGCTCACCCTCGCAACCCTCATGTGGGCCCTATGCACCACCTTAAATTGGATGAGGCTTAACCTCGAACACCACGAGAACATGTTCACCCTCCGCAGTGCTTCCTTCCAGGCCCTGCCCCTCACCTCCCCACCCGACTCCTCCTCCCATTTACGCTTGCTGAAATATAAATTTGGTGTACTTGCGAATGTCCTGCTGGGTGCAAGAAAAAAAGCTCCGAGGTCTCTTTTCAGAGATACTCAAACACAAACTCATTTTAACCCAGAAATCCTGATGTGTCCAGTAATGCATGTCCTTTAAAGCAAATTTAAAATATTAGCAATCTGGAGTCAGTGGCCTTGCATCAGTTTTAAAATTCCATCTGCGTTGCAGTGACCAGATTAAGAATTTAGCCAGCTCCTCGAATCGTAAATAGAATTGTTTATTTTTTTTAAAAAGTCTATTACAATCTGTGATTTTCAGGAATTGAAAGCATCCCCATTCCACTTCCTAACTTCTATTCCTGTCCCTAACTGCATCCTATCCTTCAAGTGGCCATTTTAATGACTTTGCCGCAATGTTTAAAACCATCCATCTATTCCCATGCCTGCCCCCGTCCGTCAGGAACACAAATAACTCTAAACTGCAGGCACCAAGCATTGAATATACAGACCAGGTATTGTGTTGGGGTCAGGGGGTGTCCTCAGCAATGGGGGAGGCAATAGGTCATTTTTTAAACTCTAATTATTACAATGTGTGGTATGATTTGGTATGCGTGCTCAGCCTGATGCTTCACCTGGGTAATTTTCAACTACATCGTAGAAAAGGGGAGGGAAACAAAAACTTACAAAGATGTGCAGGTTGGGTTGATTGGCCATGATTCAAATATTGCCCCTTAGTGTCCAGGGATGTACACGTTAGGTTGGGTCACGGGGATAGGGTGGAGGAGTGGTTCTGGGTGGGGTGCTCTTTTACAGGGTCGGTGCAGGCTCGATGGGCCGAATGGCCTCCTCCTGCACTTTAAGTATTCTATGGTTCTCTATAGTACCTTACACAGCCACGGGGCGTCCCGAACCGCTTTCTGCCGATGAATTGCCTCTGAAATGTAGTCAATGTTGTAACACGGGGGATGTGGAAGTCAACTTCTGCACAGCAAGCTCCCACAGACAGCGATGTGACCGTTACCAGGTTAAAACGTTTTTGTGATGTTGAATGATGGAGAGGTATTAGTCAGGGCACCAGTGATAACTTTGCCGCTTTTCTTTGAAGTTGTTGCCTGTCCCTCTGAGGGGGAAGCAGTCAGTTTAACATCTCATGTCGCACCTCCGACATTGCAGAGCTTCCTCACAGCTGCACTGGACTGTCGGCCTCCATTTTACCCTCAATCAGGACGGAGGCAGTTTTAGCTTCAATTAATTGATTTCAGTTGGGGTAGAGGTTTGGGGAGGAAAAACTAAAACTGGCCTCCCCGCCTACGGGCCACAGAGGGGAGGGAGGTGTGAAATAAAATCATGTCAGCAGTCCTGCTTCTGATTCTGTCCACAAATCCTTGCTGAAAAAGGCTTATAAGAGCAACTGACTAGACACAGGGTGTGACTAGGTCTGTGAATGCAGAGGTGGACAGGATTTGCTATGAATTGAGACATGGGCAACAGAGTACTGTGTGGGAGACCAGCCCATCTAGTTGAATCTAGATGTAACAAAGGCATGCAGGAGGGTTTCATCAGCAGATGAGCTGAGATCAGGCGAAGTTGAGCAATGTTACAGAGGTGGAAGTAAGTAGTCTTAGTGATGTCACAAATACGAGATCGGAAGCTCATCTCGGGATCAACTGCGACACAGAGGGTGGCGGACAGACGAACATAATCTCAGACTGTTGCCAGGGGGAGGGATGGAGTCGGTGGTTAGTGAACGGTGTTTGGAGCTGGGACCAAACACAATGGCCTCAGTCTTCCCAATATTTAACTGGAGAAAATCTCTGCTCATCCAACACTAGATGCCCGATAAGCAGTCTGAAGTTGAGGCAGTGAGGTAGCGCTGGGTGCAGTCAGCATTCATGGGAAATTTTAACACTGGGCTATTAATCTTCTCAAGGACAGGATTATCTCGGCTTCCCAGCAGAGATACTGCACCGGGCCGGGGTGGGGGGTTGTATTCACAGACAGACAGTCACCCTTCACCACAGCACCAGCCCCTCAGTTCCTCAAATGGACAACCCCAACATACTGAAGTGGGAACAAAGCACAAAGTGACAAAGAGCAATCAAATCCCTCATCACCCACAGAATTCAGTCATATTTGCACTCCTGTGGGGAAGTGAAAACCCTTCTGCTGAGAAGTTGAGGAAAAATACCAGGATGATGAAATCTCATTTTACTGAACTACCCAACTTTTCTGAAGTTCATCAACTAAAGAAATTTGGCCCCTAACTTTTGTCTTGTTATGCTCTAAGTGTGGCATAAGCGGCTTCCTGAAGTGAAATGTGGTGCCTTGTGGTGCACTTGACAAAGGAAGGTTCAGACGTGGAGATGACTTCAACACGTTTATTAAACTATTTACACTTCTATTACTCGGGTTCGACACTACTGTTAATCCTACTATAGCTAGTCAGACTGACTAGCCAGACTGCTACAATCCACGTGGTGGGAGTGATATTGAATCAACCCTGTGTCTGTACTCACTGACTGTCTCCACTGGAAAGAGGCAGATCATGTGTGTGGTATCCTTTATATATGGGTTGGTGTAATGCCCCCCTGTGGTCGTGTCACCTCTGTGTGTATCGTGAATGCTCATTGGTCGTGTCCTATCTAACTGTTCTATTGGATGAGTGTCTGTGTGTCATGTCTCTGGTGCTCCCTCTAGTGTCTAGCTAGTCTACATGTATTTACATTAACCCCTTCTGTATTTACAGTGATGCACATCACCACAACTCTGACAGTAATTGAAATAGAAATTTGGAGAGAGTTTCAGATTGTGCCAGACAGTTCCAAGGGCACAGTGCTCACAAGTGGATACTTCATTTAAAGCCAGGACATAGAGCAGAACTGAATGCCCTCCCCTGTGGATAGTTTGGTGGTGGGGCATTTAAATCGGGCACGGGCCCCATTTAGATTTATTTATTGTCACGCGTACCGAGGTACTAAGAAAAGTATTTTTCTACGAGCAGCTCAAACAGAACATTTAGTGCATGAAGAGAAAAGAAAATACATAATAGGGCAACACACAATGCAAATACATAAGACACAGGCATCGGGTGAGGCATACAGGAGTGTAGTATTAATCAGGTCAGTCCATAAGAGGGTCATCTAGAACTCTGGTAACAGTGGGGAAGAAGCTGTTTTGAATCGGTTTGTGTGTGTTCTCAGACTTTTATATCTCCTGTTCGATGGAAGAAGTTGGAAGAGTGATCCCCGCCCCACCTCTACTGATGAAGCCTGTGCAGGACGGTCCCGGGGCAGTCACCCTGCTCTACCACTGACTGAGACCCTTAAGTTTGAAGAAGAATTTCTTCTCTCAAAGAGTGGTGAATCTTTTAAATTCTTTACCTCAGGAAGCTGTGAAGGCTGAGAGATTGATGGGTTTCCTCCCCCCAGTCCAAAGATGTGCCATTTAGGTGTATTGGCCATGCTAAATTGCCCCTCAAGTGTCCAAAAGGTTAGGTGGGGTGACGGAGATCGGGTGAAGGTGTGGGCTTTAGTAGGGTGCTCTTGAACATTCTATTCCAGAGCAGGCTAATGTTCAGGTCAAAAGCAACGGCTTCAAGAAACTAAAGTTTGATCATTCATCTCTGATCTGATATTTCTTAAGCTTCCCTCACTCCATAACTGAAATGCAAGTCAGTGAACCGGTTATCAGGGATCTGCCAGACATTCCCACATTAATCCCTAGAAAGCACAGTGCATTGTGCTCTCATTGCTCGCAAAGTGCATCGCTATTCCACTGGACTGGTGAACTGTCTCCACGTCCACAGGCAGTCGAGTGGAATGGAAGGAGGCAAAATAATAGAGGAGAACGACCTTCATAAAAACAATGCACCATCAGGTGCAACTGCTTCTACGATATTGGGAAACTAAATGATCAGCGTACCATAAGCTGCAACCTGGTCTATCTTTGCATGGGGGGGGGGGGGGGGGGGGGTGGCGGAGCGGAGAAATGGGTGTGTTACTAAAATCCATGCTCTTTAAAAGATGGGTTTCTTGCTGCGGAGTCTCTAAACCCATTGGGTCACCTCCAAAACCACATCCAGATTTGGTAAGCCAAATAGTGTCTGGTGTCTCTACTCAATACAGAGCCACTGAGATCAGTTGTCACACTGGCGTTGCCTCAGAAATAAGTTAACCGCAGGGACCAGGAATCCAAATTTGGACTCAATTTCTACACGAGTTATTCCCACACAATACAGTGCATCTTAAACCCTCCCTCAACCAACATCCCACGTTGCGTCATTAGGACATCATGTTTACACTGTATGCTGCAAACAAATTACAGGTTTCATTCATTAGCTAAATATTTTCAGACAGGTAGAGACCTCCATGCTTGTTGCCATGGTTTTCTCCCTTAGCATAAACACAAGTGCACCTAACACTTCCAGATTGGCGTTGATTCAGTCCCTCCCATTTCTGTCACACGGTCTGTCTTCATGTCTGACTCAAGTGGACTCTGAACAAGTTTTAACATGTACAAGTTAGAATTTTTCCACTCTTAAGCAGAGACCCATTTAACCGTACACCAAGACTATCTTGATTTCGACACAAGGTTGACCAACATGAACACCCTTTGGAACAAGACTGTCTGATACCCACAATATTCATCAAATTTATTTTCTACTGTGGTAGAACAGTTGAGAGGAAACCAACATTCTTCGTTGAACTTCAAATATACGCCCAAGATACTGCATAATATTGCCATATGGTCATTGTTCAAATTCCATGGAGGGTCATTGGTTATAATCTTGTGGTCAGTAACCGGGATGATAAATAAATAAATCTTTTTAAAAATGGGTTTGATCAACTTCTGAAACAGAAAGACAAGTTATCGCTTCCAATAGGAATGTTGTGACAGATCTTTTAGTTGCTGACAAACTTGCTATGAATTCCCAAATTCAGTTTCTAAACTACTGTGTCAAATAAATGCCTGGTCATGAGTAAATACATTCTATTCTGCAATTAATTTAAATGCAAACAGGGAGCGAGACAACTAATCATTCAGCAATGCTCAAATCTGTGAACTAACTGTAAATATCTCATTGTACATCCTTATCCATAATATACCAATCAATAATCAGCAGAGATTTGAAGACTCTCTCTAAAAAACATCTACCCTTATTACTCTCAAATCACACTGAAAGCTGGCTGAAAGGGCAATCATTACTGCAACTTCATTTAATGCTCCCAACAAGACACTAGGTGATGCTAAAGTATGACCCAAGATGACTCATGCCTCCACCCTGCTCCATGCACCTGGCTCCAATGAATGATATGCTAAAGAAATACAGTAACTCATCATTGGTGTGGGAAGGGAACATTAAAACTCATGTTTTAACATGTCAAGGCAACACCCAAGTTATGCATCAGCTAAATTTGTACCCATTGCAAATCTGTACAAAGAATTCTAAAAGCGAAATAGGTTCCTGCGACTAGAATGGCACCATGATGTTTACGAGTGCTTGCCCTTCAATAGATGATGGGTGGAGTGAGTTGAGTGAGCACCTCTCTATGCTCTTCATTGACAAGCTAACTCATGTCTACTATGTACGTACTGTGAACGTTCCTCGGCCGCAGAAAAATACTTTTCACTGTACTTTGGTACATGTGACAATAAATCAAATCAATCAATCAATCAATCAATCATCAAGCAGGTATGGGAGAAGAACAGAATGCAGAAAACACAATTCTAAAAAGCAGTATAACTTTGAGATTAATTATCCAGATAAATATCAGTGAGACAAGTAGAATTAGTTGGGAATACATCAGATATGACAGGTGTTTACAGTGGGTGTGCATGGATTGGAGAAGCAGCCCAATGGTGAGCATCGATTTACAAAAAATATTTGGTGAGCAGAAGTCACCCGTTGAATGGTATTAGCACGAGATTCCTTCCCTAATCTCACTTTTATAGGTCACAACAAGGTGAGGCTTTGTGCAAACCACACTTTGAAATTCTTCTCATGAAGGGCCCCACCCATCAAATTTCTTTTAGCTGTCGGCTGACTGCTCACTTCCAGGGTTTGCTTTTTAATTTCAGATCACTGGCATTGACAGCGTTCTTTGAATCTACCTCTGGAACCATTCATTGAAACCAAAGATTCGAAGTATGCAAGAAACCAAACAAGATTTAAAATGGAAAAGATGTGAGGACCGTATGCATGTACTAGTCAGTACTATTGCAAAAAAATATTCTTGCTCAATTCCACTCAGGGAAGTGCTTGGAGACATGGGGCGCAGTTTACCAGCCGCGCCCCACCAGAATCGAGGCAGGACGCAGCTGGTAGATCCCAGCAGAGGACATTCCCGGGATTCCCAACAGTTGTTACGCCTCGTGAGATCTAACGAGATCTTGCAAAACGTTGCAATCTCACAGAGTTAAGCGAGTTTAAAAACCCACTCAACTCCGCAGACGCGGGATCGAATTGCCACCCGGCATCTATCGGCCTCGGCCAGGAGACCCCAGCCAGGTGCCGTTTAACACTGGTCTCCACAAACGGGGACCAGATGGAACAGCACTTTGGGGAGGCGGTCTCCCAGTGCTCAGACTCCGGGCAGGACAGCACTCTGGCAGTGCCAGCCTGGCACCTTGGCAGGGTGTCCAGGTGGCACTGCCAGAATGACATGTTGCCTGCGCCGAGGATGCCCTGTGTAGCCATCCGGGATGGCCACTTACAACAAGAAACATGGACGTTCGCAAAGCCTAAAGGGAAATATGGACAATGTAAGATTCAGGCAGGCACAGAGCCTGAATGTATATTCGTGAGCAGAGAATCCAGACAGCATCGAAACCCCCAACTGATTAGCATTTTAATGGCCCATCTCCGTAAGACAAAGGACTGATACTCAGGTAACCGATACAATTCCAGACATTTCGGCGCCACTCCCCTTAGTAAGGAAGCATAAACAGCAAGGTCAATGACCGCTTAGGACACGCCCAGCCACCAAGGCACCCGCCCCCTTTATTGGCTCAGATCGAAGGCAGTGATCGAGAAGCTGCCCAATTAATTGGGTCCAAATCTAAGGACCGCCCAAAAGAGCGCAAAACCCCCAAGGATAAAGAGAGACACTGCCATGTGTTCAGTCTCTTTTGGACCTGGTGGTCCGATAACGTCCATTTCCAACTGCAACACCACGACCAGACGCAAGTCCAAGTTCAATGCTCACGACCAGACGGATGAGCCTAGCTGAACCACAGTTACTTCTCCAGACCCAGCAGATCCAGATTCAAACAAAGATCCTCTGATCTAAGCCGGGTGCCTGAAGTTAAGTACAGGTTGTCATAGTTGTTAGCTCGTGGTGTTTATGTTGCATGTATAAATTAATCTTGGGTGTAAATAAAGTATTATTGAACTAACTAACTGGTTGTTGGGTCTTTGATCGCTATCCGGTTGAACCTGGTGGTGGTATCATTTGATACCTGGTGACTCTGAAAGCAATATAATATAAATATTTAGATAAAAGATGGGCAACCTTATTGACTGCCATATTTATAGCAAGTAAATATAGCAACACCTGCCCATGTGAGGTGGGGAGGTGAACCAGCACCCCCCCCCCCCCCCCCACCTTGAGGACCCTCCTTTTGGTGTGTTGGGGGGAGGTCAGGGAGTCACGTTGAGGGCAGTTGAGAGATCGTGGTGCCATTTAAAAATGGCGTCCCGATCTCTTCCTGCACTGAGGAGCTCCTGAGTGCAGGAAATTATGCCAAGTGCGGCCCTGGGGGGACATTGCCCACCTGGGTCTGAAATAGCAACAGAGTGCCGGCCGATAGAACATAGAACATAGAACAGTACAGCACAGAACAGGCCCTTCGGCCCTCGATGTTGTGCCGAGCAATGATCACCCCACTTAAACCCACGTAACCCGTATACCCGTAACCCAACAATCCCCCCCATTAACCTTACACTACGGGCAATTTAGCATGGCCAATCCACCTAACCCGCACATCTTTGGACTGTGGGAGGAAACCGGAGCACCCGGAGGAAACCCACGCACACACGGGGAGGACGTGCAGACTCCACACAGACAGTGACCCAGCCGGGAATCGAACCTGGGACCCTGGAGCTGTGAAGCATTGATGCTAACCACCATGCTACCTGTTGATAGCAGGGTCCTTCCTGATGCTTCAACCTCGCTAATCCCGCCCAGAACGGGTTCAGGTTTGTTTGTTAGATCGTGCCCTTGGTATTCGAGCAACAAATTGCACCTTGTGCTGGAAGAGCCACCACCATTCTGTATGGCAGCACGGTAGCACAATGGTTAGCACTGTGGCTTCACAGCGCCAGGGTCCCAGGTTCGATTCCCGGCTACCCGACTCAGCACTGTCAGTACGGAGTCTGCACGTTCTCCCTGTGTTTGTGTGGGTTTCCTCCGGGTGCTCCGGTTTCCTCCCACTCGTCTGAAAGACGTGCTGTCAGGTGAATTGGACATTCTGAATTCTCCCTCTGTGTACCCGAGCATGTGCCCGAATGTGGCGACTAAGGGATTTTCACAGTAACTTCATTGCAGTGTTAATGTAAGCCTACCTGTGACAATAAAGATTATCATTCTTCTTATTAAAAGAATTGAGATGAGAGACTGTACAGTTTGGAGCGGGGGTATTACATACAAAAACAGATTGATTGGAGGGGATGTAAACCCCCTTCCCTCCAGCTTTCAGTCGGACACATGTCAGCTTGGCTCAATCCGATTTCCGAAACTTAAAGCCACAGGTTCAATTCCTACTCCTGGATTTAAGCGCATAATCAAGGGTTGTATCCAGCATGCTGAGAGAGTGTGCTGCACTGTTCAAGGTGATAAGTAAGTTGAAGACATCGTGACAGATTTTAAGATCAGATTTATTGTCACGTGTATCAAGGCACAGTGCAAAGTATTGTTCTGTGTACAGTCCAGACAGATCATTCCATACATGAAAAAACATGGGACATGCATAAATACACAATGTAAATACATAGGCACAGGCATCGGGTGAAGCATACGGAGTGTAGTGCTAACAACAGAGGAGAAGAAAGAGATCAGTTCAGTCCATAAGAGAGCCATTCAGGGGCCTGGTAACAGCGGGGAAGAAGACATTGCAAAGAAGAGCAGGAAGAATTTTCAGTATCCTGGCTGACAATCCTCCCTCAACAAGCACCTCAGGCTAACCAGTCATTCCATCTCATTGCAGTTTGTGGGACCTTGCTCCGTGAAAATGAGCCACTGCTGACATACCCAGCAATGCAAGGAAAGAGCTTGCATTTTTATAGTGTCTTTCACAACTGGAGACATCCCAAATGCAAAGATTTTGAAATTGAGGTTTTGTGGGCAAACAGGGAAACCAATTTCCATGGTGAGATAATTGGCCCATTAACCTCTCATCAGAGTTGTCGACTGAAGGTGAAATTTTTTTTCTATATTCCCAAAGTGCACATTGAGAGCCCCGATCAGAGGTTCTCAAGCCATTTCTGTTTTGAACCTTCCTCTTGGGAGATTCAGGTCTCACAAGTCTACCCTCTTTCTAACTGACAGCACCTCAAGTGTTTCGGGCGGCACGGTAGGACAATGGTTAGCACTGCTGCTTCACAGCTCCAGGGTCCCTGGTTCGATTCCGAGCTTGGGTCGCTGTCTGTGTGGAGTCTGCACGTTCTCCCCGTGTCTGCGTGGGTTTCCTCCGGGTGCTCCTGTTTCCTCCCACAGTCCAAAGATATGCAAGTTAGGTGGATTGGCCATGCTAAATTGCCCTTAGTGCCACCCAAAAAAGGCTAGGTAGGGTTACTTGGTTAGGGTGGAGGTATGGGCATAAGTAGGGTGCTCTTTCAAAGGGCCGGCGCAGAATCAACGGGCCGAATGGCCTCCTTCTGCGCTGTAAATTCTATGATTCTAAATCAGCATTTAGGGGAATATTTCGCAAGGTGTTCGGGACACTTCAAATGGCCGATAAGGGCAGGCATCTATTCGGCAAAGATCTGAACTGGTAGTTAAATATATCAACAGACTGCTTACTTACTGGATATCTGAGTCTGTATGAAGTAACTAGCAGAGAAGACAACAATATATCATTGCAGATATGTTCCGTTACAAGGTCACCTCAGCACAGTCGGTGATGTTGTTCCCACCATTTTAGACTCATTGGAGCTGCTTCACCCCTATAGATTTTTTGGGTTGCAAACTCTCACGATTGCCGTTAAATCAACTCTTCCCTTCATCCACACCCTCTGGCTACCTGAAGTTGCATCAGTGACTCTTCTTATTGTTCATTTAGGCCAAGTCATCCAGCCCTCGATCCCCTTCGCCCAGTTTGGGAACGTCTGACCGACTGCACAAGTCCGTGGAGGAGGGCTCGAGAACCCTCCGCCTCCCGAATCAGAGATTATGGAATTCTACTTCCAGGCCAAGTTAATGTTTTTGACTGCATTTCAAAAATCCGTCAACAGCAAAATGAGGAACCACGTAGACTACAAGTCTGTCTTTTCACCTTTCCTTCAAGGTTAGGTGGATTGGCCATGATAAATCGCCCTTAGTGTCCAAAATTGCCCTTAGTGTTGGGTGGGGTTACTGGGTTATGGGGATAGGCTGGAGGTGTTGACCTCGGGTGGGGTGCTCTTTCCGGGAGCCGGTGCAGGCTCGATGGGCCAAGTGGCCTCCTTCTCCACTGTAAATTCTATGATAATCTATGATTAACCTAGGACAAAGGTTCGGCACAACATTGCGGGCCGAAGGGCCTGATCTGTGCTGTATTTTTCTATGTTCTATGTTCAATGTGTCAATGTTGAATTTTGCAGGGTTGTCGCAGGTGTTACACAACACAAAATCACACAGACCATGAGTTGAATCTGCATTTAAAATACTGCGCCAAAAAGCATACATCACTGCAATAAATTTGTGCAGAATTAGCTTTTAAAAAGCAGTAAATATGCAAATATTGAACTGGAGTACAATACGAGCCAACTGTGGGCAAGATGCCAGTTAACCTTCTCACTGGCATTTCCTTGGAGTATGAATCTGGAGTTAAGCATGTGCCTAGAGCACAGGCTCAATAAATAAGGACCCCAATTTTCACGTCACCTTCAATCATCCAAATGCCAAATTAACTTCAAAATACATACTGATTGCGGGCACAGGGATTGTCAAAGCACAGCAAGAGTCAGGCAGTAGAATCGCATTTCTTTTCATTCTCACTATTTGTTTTTACTTCTGCAACGTGGCCAGCCAAGCAATATCAACCTTCTCTTCATCGAGCCGAATGGGAGTGGTTCCAGCCTTGGGCTGCTGCGTGGGCTTGTCTAGCTGTTACAACCGCATTTTTGGAAGAGGTTGGGCGTTGCAGTTTGGAGGACAGAAATCAAAAGAGATATTTTGCATCTTACAACAGAAGTTGGATTGTACGACTCAACATAAATCCCACCCGAGAGGATTACTTGGTAGAACAGTACGTTACTGTGAAGCAGCAGGTCCCCATTCACCGATGCACATTGAAGAGCCACGACTGAAGAAGAAACTAGCTGAAATCCGGAACGTAAAGATTAGGAGCAAGAGTAGACCTATCGGGCCCTTGTGCCTGCTCCGCCATTTTAATAAAGGCATGGCTGATCTGATTTTAACCTCAACCCCACATTCCCACCTACCCCCGATAAACGTTCAACCCCCAAGAATCTATCGACCTCTGCCTTAAAAATATGCAAAGACTCTGATCCCACTGCCTTCCGAGGAAGAGAGAGTTCCAAGACTCATGACCCTCAGAACAAATTTCTCCTCACCACGGTTTTAAATGGGCAACCCCTGGTTCTAGATTCTCCCACTAGAAAAAACATTCTTTCATCCACCCTGTCAAAACTCCTCAGGAGCTTATACTTTTCAAGCAAGTCACCTCTTACTCTTCTATAATCTATTTGATTTAATTTATTGTCACTTGTACCGAAGTACGGTGAAAAGCATTTTTCTGCGGCTGAGGAAGCGTACACAGTAGACAAAGAGAATAATCAACAGAGAACATTGACAAATGGTACATCGACAGTGATTGGTTACAGTGCAGAACAAGGGGTCAAACACAGCAAATACATTAGCAAGAGAAGCATAGGGTGCCGTGAATAGTGTTCTTACAGGGAACAGATTAATCCGAGGGGGAGTCGTTGAGGGGTCTTGTAGCTGTGGGGAAGAAGCTTTTCCTATGTCTGGATATGCAGGTCTTCAGTCTTCTGTACCTTCTGCCTGATGGAAGGGTCTGGAAGAAGATAATGCCTGGGTGGGAGGGGTCTCTGATAATGCTGTCTGCCTTCCTGAGGCAGCGGGAGGTGTATACAGAATCAATGTGTGGGTGGCAAGCTTGTGTGATACATTGGGCTGAGTTCACCACACTCTGCAGTTTCCTGCGATCTTGGACCGAGCAGTTGCCATACCAAGCTGTGATGCAGCCAGATAGGATGCTCTCTATCGCACACCTGTAGGAGTTTAAGAGAGTCAATGCACATATGTCAAATTTCTTTAGCTTCCGTAGGAGTTGAGACGTTGTTGGCCTTTCTTGACTGTTGCATCAACGTGAGTGGACCAGGACAGACTATTGGCGATGGTGACCCCCAGGAACTTGAAGCTATCGACCATCTCCACTTCGGAGCCATTGATGCAGACGGGAGTGTGTGTCATGCTACGCTTCCTGAAGTCGATGATAAGTTCCTTAGCCTTTCTGACATTTATTGGGTACAAGTCTAGCCTGTTCAACCTGCCCTTGAAGACAACCCACCCATTCTTAGAAAACGTCTGAGTACCGCTTCCAACGCATTTACATCCTTCCTTAAATAAGGGGTCCTTTACGTAGTACAAGCTAGCAAGACAACAAAATGAAAATCTCAAGCACATCCATTGTTCTGCAACAGAAATAAATTCCGACTCTACTTACACTGGAAATTGGTATATTATTTTATACATTGCACACAGAATATTTGCAGTGCGTTAAACCTACACGGGCTACTCAATGACTGAACATATAGCATTGTTTAACCGCTCTCTCTTAAAATGCCATTTTATGACAGTTTATTTTCAGGCATTTTGTATTCTCCAAATTAACATGGGAAAAATGAACATTGTCCACGTTACAAAATTACCATTTTGCGTTTGCCATTATAATAATTCTTCCTGGTCATGACAAATAAGCTATCACAATGTGGGGGGGGGGGGGGGGGAGAGAGGAGGGGGGGGGGGGGAGATAACTTATTTCAAGCCTCATCTCACGTGAACATAGTCAGAGCCGTGGGCAACCATTTCATTCTAGCCCCTTAACAGTGATTCTCAGGGGGATCTGACATATAATCCACATAGCCAGGTGTTGAGCCATTTAAAATGATTAATTAAGTAAACACTCCCTCCCCTCCAAAAGCACCGGCTCTCACTTCGCCCATTCAAACCATTCTGCCGGACATTTTCAATCATACATGCAGGAGGGGAGGAACAACAAAACATAATCCAAACAGTCAAGGAGTCAAGTCAAGGAGGTAGAGTAGAGTAGGAGGGATAACATGGCGGATGGTACTGGTGGGAGAGGAGCGGGCTTGTGCACTATGTTACGATTTATGTATTGAATGTACGTGGATGTTTGCACATTTTTGCCTTTTTTGCTTTCTTTCTGTTGATGTCTGTAACTGTTTACAAAGCCAAAACTACCTCAATAAAATTGTTTATTTAAAAAAAAAATGAAGGAGTGGAGAAGTTGATCTGGATGATAATAATAATAATCTTTATTGGTGTCCCAAGTGGGCTTACATTAACACTGCATTGAAGTTACTGTGAAAAGCCCCTAGTCGCCACACTCTGCCGCCTGTTCGGGTTCACTGAGAGAATTCAGAATGTCTAATTCACCTAACAGCATGTCTTTGGACTGTGGGAGGAAACCGGAGCACCCGGAGGAAAGCCACACAGACATGGGGAGAACGTGCAGATTCCGCACAGACAGTGACCCAAGTCAGGAATCGAACCTGGAATCCTGGAGCTGTGTTGCAACAATGCTAACCACTGTGCTGCCATGCCGCCCCAGAACAAGTCCCAGGCAGAGTAGGGCAATGGTGGATGGTGATAGGTTGGGCTACTGCTCGAGGAAGCAGGGGATCTAAAGAGGACAGGACAGAACTGGAGAATCCATAGAATCCTTTAAACCCATACAATCTCTACAGTAGGGTGGTATGGTGGTTAGCATTGCTGCCTCACAACGCCGAAGTCCCGGGTTCAATCCCAGCCCCAGGTCACTGTCCATGTGGAGTTTCCACATTCGCCCCGTGCCTGCGTGGGTCTCACCCCCACAACCCAAAGATGTAGGGAGGTGAATTGGCCATGCTAAACTGCTCCTTAATTGAAAAAAATAAAAGAATCGGGTACTCTACAGTTTTAAAAAAAGAATCCCTACCATGCAAGAGGAGATCATTTGGCCCATCGAGTCTGCACCGACCCTCTGAAAGAACACCCTAACTCAGCTCACTACCCCATCCTATCCCCATAACCCCAGCTAACCTGCACATCTTTGGACACTTAGTGGCAATTTAGCATGGCCAATCCACCTAACCCGCACATTTTTGGACTGTGGGAGGAAACTGGAGCACCCGGAGTAAACCCACGCAGACGCAAGGAGAAAGTGCAAACTCCACACAGTAACCCAAGGCCTGAATTAAATCCAGGTCCCTGCCACCGTGTCGGACCATCCTTAGTGAACAGTAGACCATTTCAGGCTTCAAGGCCCAAACAGCCCCAAAGTGAAGGTTTTTTTAATCAAATAGCTCAAGACATCACTGATAAAGGTGGGTAAAAACTGGACAAAAGAAAAGGGGACGAGGGGAAGGTAAAGTTAACAGGAGCAGATTAGTTCAATGGGGAACAAGACACTCTTATCTGCTGTGCCTGGCGGAGGAGGAAGAATTGGGCAGCGAAGGGTTGGGAAACTAAGACTGGAGGTGCTGTGGTTGGGTCACTGGACAGGGTGGAAGATTTGTAATTTGGTCTTGAACAGATCTTCTGATGTCAGGAGTTAGCATATCAAATTTACTCAGTCAGAGACCAAAGGTTTCTCCAAGTGGTGGTTGGGGGGGGCAAAATAATTCATTCAGCAGCAGTTCTCAATTAAAAGACTGAGAGATCAATTGGCCAGGAGTAATGGTTCAGAAGGTTCAAGAGGTTGGAGATAGTTAAAAAGGGTTTGGGTTCTCACAGCAGAGCAACCTGACCAAAGTAGATAGCACTGAAGTGAAATTGGTAGCAGAAGAGTTCAGCATTATATCAAGCCTCGATTACAAAAAAGTGGGACATGATGATAATAATCTTTATTAAGGTCATAAGTAGGCTTACATTAACACTGCAATGAAGTTACTGTGAAAGTCCCCCAGTCGCCACATTCCAGTGCCTGTTCGGGTACACAGAGGGAGAATTCAGAACGTTCAATGCACCTAACAGCACGTTTTTCGGGACTTGTGGGAGGAAACCGCAGCATCCGGAGGAAACCTACGCAGACACGGGGAGAACATGCAGACTCCGCACAGACAGTGATCCAAGCCGGCAATCGAACCAGGAACCCTGGAGCTGTGAAGCAACAGTGCTACCCACTGTGCTACCGTGCTGCACAGCAGGTTTACTGGACCTCCCAGACCTGGACCTCTCAGGTCAACAAAATATAGTGAAAGGGGAGTGGGCAAAATGTTAGAAAAGGGCAACCTTAATGCAATATCTACTACAAAGTTTCAGAAACAGTACCACCATACAGTGAGGCACAATAGCCTCCTCCTTAAGCTGTCCAGCGTATACACAAACACACATGTGCACACATACACCTACACATACATCCTGTTGACAAAATGCACCTCTTATTGGATTTCACCACTCAAATCCCTCCATGGCTTCCTGGCCTTAAAACATTACGCTCCCCCACGATAATCCACAAGCTGGTTGAAACTATCCATGCTGCCTCTTACTTGCCACTCCATGAGGACTACTTCAATCCACTATTGCCCACCTCCCATCTTGGTGCCCCATATGGAGCAATCTTCCTGAGAAAAATCTATCAGCAGATACCCTTTGGATCAAGGAACGGGAAACACGGGAAGTCACTAACAAGTTCCTAGTGACAAAACGCCATCTGTCAAATTGCAGTCTTTGAACTACCACAGGTACCGTGGTCCTTGCTAAACAGGTACGGGACAAGTCACCTTCCCTGTGCAGCTATCCTCCACCTCTGGCGTCTCAGTACAAACTCCTTGAGCACTTGTGAGGAGACATAACAATGCTCCACATTACTGAGGAATGTGAGAGACTCTCTGCCAATGTGAGCGACTGGTCGCCTCAAACACAGCAAATGAGGAGGCCATCACTCAACTTCGCTCAATAAATAACTTAGTGGTGTATTCCCAGGTGTTTTGAGGACATTGCGACACAGTCTACCTCTGAACTCTCCAAATCAGCAACAATGCCCTTTTACGTGGGTTAACTATACCCGATTTTACACTTGTTCAAGGCTCGTTCTATCTATGCTACAGTGATTAAATGCCAACATTACACGTAATTGTAATCTAAATGCAACCCAGGCATGGTTCAAATTGCTTTAAAAACAACCCTCAGATCAACAAAACTCTGTAAAAGGCAGGGGGAAATGTCAGAACTAGGCGAGTTTAATTCAATATATGCTATAAGGTTTCAGTAACAGCAACTTTCAATTTCCAGGGATTTATTGTACTCTTACGACTTTCAATACATCAGCAGTAAAAGATGTTAATCTGCTGTCAACCTTTGTAAAATCCTCCAATTTTACCAGTTTACATTATTGATTGGTAGGCATTCTGTCAAAGTTAAAAGCATAGTCTCATAACTTATAACATAGCAAAACACAAAAGGGCTTGTCAACCAGTTCAAAGTCAAACAGGAGAAGAAACCTTTTGGGAATAAATGTAAGCATTTAACTAAATCAGATTTTTGTCCACCTTTCATTTTAGTCCTCAGCCTATTACACAGTGTCAGAGTATCTACTTAATTCAATTATAGACAATACTGTGGAAATGCATCGGCTTTCTGGGTATCCAGCCTCCTTAAAAGGGCTGCAGGCTCTGATTTTGAAGCGTACGTCCTAGACATCTCTCTAGGGTACACAAAGAATCATTTATAGCAACTTTATATTTAGTCCTTCTGTGCTAATCAACGGACAGCATCATTACTGCATCAGCCCCTGCGTTCACAACACTAATACTGGCGCCCTTATCACAACACGAGTCATGAAAATGTTAACAATTTTAGCACATGGGCTTTCAATACATGAACATCACTCTCGAGAAACCCCAAATACTTCTTTGGTGCAGTCATGCAGAACAAATCATTTTGATTTTGGGCAGTTGAGAGCACTGTCGGGACATCTGGGAATGGTGCAAACAGTAACTGACAGGACTTCAGTTATTGTGTCAGGTGAAGGACAGCATCACTCAACACCGCAGCATTCCCCAGGTACTGTGCTGAAGTCTGGGTATAGGATTTGAATACAATTATTCTAATTGGAGGCCAGAGGGTGACCCACTGAGCAAGGAGCACACTAACATGTAGACAATCATCATAAAGAATCCCAGCTAAAGGTCCAGCTTAAGAAATACGATCTTCTTCTCTTGAAGATGATCAACCTCCTGTACATTTACTGTCTTTTTTAAAAAGACTTTCAGCGTTTTCAGTTTGGGCTTGTTTCGAAGTTCACTCTTTGCTTTGTCTGAGAATTTGGTGCTTTGTACAACTCGGATTTTGTGCTCCTGAAAGTCTGCAAAGTGTGCAAGCGCACAACTGGGAGAGGAGAAAGTGAAGAGAGCAAACATTAAGGGCAGCCCGGTAGCATTGCGGATAGCACAATTGCTTCACAGCTCCAGGGTCCCAGGTTCGATTGCGACTTGGGTCACTGTCTGTGCGGAGTCTGCACATCCTCCCCACGTCTGCGTGGGTTTCCTCCGGGTGCTCCGGTTTCCTCCCACAGTCCAAAGATGTGCAGGTTAGGTGGATCGGCCATGATAAATTGCCCTTAGTGTCCAAAATTGCCCTTAATGTTGGGAGGGGTTACTGGGTTATGGGGATAGGGTGGAGCTGTTGACCTCAGGTAGGGTGCTCTTTCCGGGAGCCGGTGCAGACTCGATGGACCGAGTGGCCTCCTTCTGCACTGTACATTCTATGAAATTCTATGATAATCTATGATAAGGTGGAGAGAGAGGTAGACGGACAGATAGATAGATGTGCAGAGAGTGAGAGAGAGAAAAGGAGAGTGGAAAAACATCAGAGAGAGATAAAGCAATAGCGAATAAGAGTGGGGAAACGTTGTATATGAGAGTGATAGGGAGAGAGAAGGAACTTTTATATCACATTTCATGACCTTGGAGCAATGGAAAGCACCTTAGAACCAATTAATTGTTTTTGAAGTTTAGTCAGTATTGGTCCTTTGGAAGGTGTGGTCCCACAAACACTACTGAAGTAAAAGGCAAGTTAATTGTAAATGTTTTTTTTTTGCAACTGCCCCATGAATGGATAAATTCTAAATCATGCGTTAGCTTTAACATTTTGAAATAAATTGTTTGTGTCTTCCGAGGCTCCACAGTGCATGAAGCTCACAGACAAAAGGGTTTGACACCCTGGTGAAAGTGCACCTTCACAGGCAGTCTGCCCATGCCAGGTTAGGACAGCTTTCACTTGCACTCACGGGCATGATGTGATGATCAGTGTTCTGAGCCCTGTGCCTGGTGCACGTTGGTTGGGGTTTGCTTGTTGAGGGGCGAGAAAATAGCAGACGGATAACTACACGAGTGGAAAACCCCAATCATTAACTCCATCTGTGGGTAATTTCATATGCAGCGAATGTACACAGAGAAATCTCCTGCAGGTGGAGAAACATTGAAAAATGGGACCTTTTCATGCGCCAGGCTTAGCCTGATACAATTTAAGGTAGTCCACCAGGCACACATCACAGTGGCTAGGATGAGCAAGTTTTTCAGGGTAGAGGATAGGTGTGCGCGGAAGCCCAGCAAATCATGTCCACATGTTTTGGGCATGCCCGAGGGTTTTGGCAGGGTTTTGCTAAGGCAATGTCCGCGGCACTAAAAACACGGTTGGTGCCGAGTCGGGAGATAACGATCTTTGGAGTGTTGGAAGAGCCGGGAGTTCAGGGGTCAAAAGAGACTGACGTGGAGGGACTCGAAGCCCCCGAGTGTAGAGACCTGGGTTAGTGACGTGACTGGGTTTCTCAATCTCAAGAAGATAAAGTTCGCCTTAAGAGGGTCAATGGTCGGGTTCACCTGGAGGTGGTAGCCGATCGTCGACTTTCTCGGGGAAAATTAAAATGTCAGCAGATGCAGTATTCCAAGGGGGGGGGGGGGGGTTGTTGTTTTATGGTTGGGGTGTGTGAAGATTGGTTTGAGGGTGGTAATGTTTATTATACCATGTTTAGGTCATTGTTATTACTATAAAAAATTTCAAATACCTTAATAAAAATATTTTTTTAAAAAGGAAAAATGGGACCTTTTCGGGATATCAAACTGGCAGATGGCCTCAACAGGAAACTGAGCCACAAGATAAATTAAACACACTTTTAAAAATTCACACATGGGTTGTGGGCATCTCCAATTGATCTTGAGACGGTGATGATGAGTGGCCTTCGTCAACCACTACAGTCCATGTGGTGTAGGTGCACCCACAGTGCTGTTAGGAAGGAGTTCCAGGATTGTGACCTCGTGACAGTGAAGGAACATTGGAAGCACTCTTTGCCCTCCTCTTCCTTTCCAATTTCTGCTCGTTCTTTACCTTCTCTACTGAAATTCTGCCTGATAATGCTTCTCGATTTTAACGCCCCCAAAACCTGTGTACCCATGTCCCTTCTCCGCTCCTTCGTCCCTGGCCCCTTCTTGACCAACTCTCAGATCAAGTTAAAAAACCTGACCAGACCCACTTGAATTACTTTGAATTGAAATATTCCCATACCCAAGAATCATCTGCCCCAGTCTGCCAGTGCCACCTATAATACCAACAAACTCCACTAATCCTTGGAAACCCTCCTCACCCACCAAATACCACAGAATTATTACGCCTTCCAAGAGCTCCCGCATCCTCTCTGCTATTCCTTCTCACTCCACACCTTGAGATGAATGTCTAATTTTTACACTTAAATGATTTAATACCTTCCGCTGGGGGAACAGAGTGCGATTCAAGAAAACTATTTTTCAAAAAAGAGACGGGACAAATTAGCATGTCACAATATGCAGAGAAGCAGGGACCCTGCTCTGCATTTATTTTAAACATAAAATGTAAAGTACCCAATTATTTTTTTCCCCAATTAAGGGGCAATTTAGAATGGCCAATTCACCTACCCTGTGCATCTTTGGGTTGTGGGGGTGAGACCCACGCAGACATGGGAGAACGTGCAAACTCCACACATGGGGCCAGGATTGAACCCCGGGTCCTCAGTGGCATGAGGCATCTGTGCTAACCACTGCACCACCATGCCACCCTAGGGGCCCTGCTCTCCATAATGAAAACCGGACGGTGTTATAAAATGTTTTATTAGGGATAGGGCAGACTACAACAAATCAATTTCAAGCTAACTTAGAATGGAGGAGAAATCAGATGTCATTATTCTACAATCCTGGAGAATGAAGGAGTTAATGCAACAGCGGTAGCACAGGAAATATTGCAAGTGGTTGTTAAGAAGCCAAGGTGCCCCCTGAGGGAGTCACCACAAATCCATTAGTCACAGTGTTGCTTGGTAACCAGCCTTCAGTAAATGTAGAAAAGGCTACGTCCTTGTGTACCACACGGAGACATCTTAGAAAGCACTATCAGTCACATATCCGTTCAGTGATCTACAGCATGCCTGGCTGATATTTCACAGAAATATGCTGATTTATTTCATATATCAGGCAGAATTGAGCCAGAAGGTAGAAGTGACTAGACCAAGAACACATTATTGTCAGCCAGCGGGCAGCTGAAGGAAGCACAAAAAGGCTTGAAAAAATTGAATTAAGGGCAAAAGAAACCTCTTGTTGCCTAATGTGTCCTCTTCGCCTCCAGATTCAACAAGTAAAAGGTTATCTCATACACTTCAAAATTCTTCAGTTTAAACAAAGTCAGAACCGCGCCCAATGTTTCAGCTCAATGTTTGTAACAAGATTGATCTTCCCCCACCCAGGACAGAAGATATTCAGCATCATAATCAATAAACATTTACATAGCACCTTAAATGTAGAGAACGCACACAATCACAGTGAAAAGGGGCCTTAAGGAATTCCAGAATATGGAACCCAAGGGCTTGAAGACTTGACGGCCACAATTTGGACAAATGGAAGGGGGACACACAAAAAAGGCGCGGAGAGGTCAGCAGGCAATGTAGTCAGAGATAGCGATGGGTAAATGAAAGGATTTTAACATCGGAATCAGAATTTTAAATTTGAGTTGTTAAGCGCACAGAGATGAATACAGGTCAGTGCGGTTAGGGGTGGTGGGTGAATCTACCTGGCTGTCCTTATCAGGTCCTGCACTAGTTCTGGATTAGGTGAAGCTTGACAATTTGTGGTGCTTGAATCATAGAATTTACAGTGCAGAAGGAGGCCATTCAGCCCATCAAGTCTCTGCACCGGCCCTTGGAAAGAGCACTCCACCCAAGTCCACACCCAATCCCCGTGACCCAGTGCAATCGTTTTGGACACTAAGGGCAATTTAGCATGACCAATCCACCTAACCTGCACATCTTCGGACTGTGAGAGGAAACCGGAGCACCTGGAGGAAACCCACGCTGACACGGGGAGAAAGGAGGACAGAAAGGGAGTTAGTTGACAGGTGAGGAGGGAGCAAATGGGGAAATCAGATATGGAGTTCAGAATCAGGAGCTGGACTACCAGCTGACCAACATTGAACTTTACTTCCACTGTTGGCTACCCACAACTGGAGAGGCATAAAATATATAATCTAAATATTAAATATTTTATTGAAGCATTTGTAATTTTCACAATTTAACATATTGACATTTCTAAAACAACCGCGCGGGTCGACACACAAAATTGCCCCTAACCACGTACCCTACTCCGCCCGCCCTATCCCCAATTACCCGTATACTAAATTCCCTATCCTTATTTAACACTACCATGCCTTCTATTTTCCTCCCCTCTCTCCCTCCCTCCCCCCCCCCATGCCTTCTATTTTCCTCCCCTCTCTCTCTCTCTCTCTCTCCCCCCCCCCCCCCCTTTTCACTTTCGCTCCTTACTGCTGACGTTCAGTTTTTGTTAAAGAAATCGCTGCCAACTCCAGGCGAATCCCTGTATTGAATCCCTTCAGAGGCATATAATATTTTTAGGATGTGCTGATGGTTTCCATGTCAGAATTAGAGGCATGCTTCCTAAATATTCATCACCAAAAGAAGTAAACCAGCTACTAAAATACAGCTTTTAAAAAGGGGGCTTTCTCAAGGCAAGCCATTGGGCGCGATTTTCCCCAAAAGGGAACAAAGTTCCCGAGCGAGCCGTTTAGCCGCTGGCATTCGCAGCGCAGAGAAACACGTGGCTATTCACCACGACTCGCTTTGAATAAGGGGCCTAAACGGGGATCGCATGGCCGAGGCCACACATAGCCCCATTTTTTTTTACAACAGGCAGCTCCGATTGCCGGAACTCCCCGTGGTAGCGAGAGATCGGGCTGCCATTTGGCGTCCAGATCTCCGTACCCCACAAAAATATCCTCAGCCTCCCGCCAACCCAGATGCAACATGGGAAGGTCCCCCACCACCCCAGGCAACTGCAGCCTGATGGCGCACGCATGCCATAAAATGCCAGTCTGGCACCTTTAGAGTGCCAACCTGACACTCTGGCAATGCCATAGTGCCCAGGTGACACTGCCAGGGTGACCAAATGGCATCAACAGTGCCAGGGCACCACCACCATGCCCAAAGAACAGGCAACTGGGGGTCTCCAAGGGTCCCCAGAAAGAGCAAAGTGCCTTTCTGTCCGGCCGCCATTTGTGGGGACCAGTGTCAAACATTGATCACCCGAGGTCCCAGAGGTGAAGGGATTGAATCCCAAAGCTTCAGGTACCTCGGGAAGCTGCACATTAGAGTAAGGCTAGATGACTCGGTCTAATATGCAGATGTGCCAAAAACTGATCCCGTCCATTGTAGGTGGAATTCCCCTTGCAACATCTCGCCAGATTGCGTTGGATCTCGTGAGGCGTTGTGAGCCGGATAGATCCGGGAGCGGGGTCTCCTGGCTTTCACCGGCCACGCTGCGCCGTGGCGAGCTGCTTTTCTGGCGCAGCATGGCCGGATGATCGGGCCCCATGAATCACAACTGTTTGTACAGCCGCCACTCTCCCTCTCCTCCTCCCCCAACCTTTCAAATTAAATACAGACCTTTTCTTTCAAGTGTCAAATATTTGGAAATGAAAATGAAAAAATGAAATGAAATATTACCTGGCGAGAATGCATAAGCTGGCTTTATTTGAGCATCACACAGATGGAACTGTCGAGGTTTAGAAATAAACTGTGGAGGTCGGTAGGAGTTGGTTGAATTTAACGGAAAACTCACGTAGAGAACCACAGATTCCAAGCATCTCTATGGTGTAAAAAGCAAGAGGGTGGCCAGGGAAAGGATTGGATCACTTAAGGACAGTGGGGGGGGAATCTATGCGTTGAGCCAGAGGAAATGGGTGAGGTACTAAATGAGTACTTTGCATCAGTATTCACCAAAGAATGGGACTTTGTAGAAGATGATTGTTGGGTAGGGTTCGTGGGCAGTCTGGATCATGTTAACATCAAAAAGGAAGAGTTTTGGGTCTTTTAAAAGATATTAAGGTAGATAAGTCTCCTGGGCCGGATGGGATTTACCCCAGAATACTGAGGGAAGCAAGGGAGGAAATTGCTGGGGCCTTGACTGACATCTTTGCAAACTCATTGGCTACAGGTGAGGTCCCAGAGGACTAGAGAATAGCTGATGTGGTACAGCTGTTTAAGAAAGGTAGCAGGGATAATCCTGGAAACTATAGGCCGGTGAGCCTCACCTCGGTAGCAGGTAAATTATTGGAGAGAATTCTCAGGGACAGGATTTATACCCATTTGGAAACAAAGGGACTCATTAACGATAGACAGCATGGTTTTGTGAAGAGGATGCTGTGCCTCACTAACTTGATCGAGTTTTTAGAGGAGGTGACAAAGAAGACTGATGAAGGGAGGGCGGTGGATGTTGTTTACATAGACTTCAGTAAAGCCTTTGATAAGGTGCCTCATGGCAGACTGGTACAAAAGTTGAAGTCACATGGGATCAGAGGTGAGGTGGCAAGATGGATATAGAACTGGCTCGGTCACAGAAGGCAAAGGGTAGCAGTAGAAGGGTGTTTTTCTGAATGGAAGGTTGTGACTAGTGGTGTTCCACAGGAATCTGTGCTTGGGCCTCTGTTGTTTGTCGTGTACATAGACGATTTTTTATGCAGAGGGTGGTGAGTGCCTGGAACGCGTTGCCAGGAGAGTTTGTGGAAGCAAATACATTAACAGCATTCAAAAGGCATCTTGACAAACACATGGATAGGATGGGTATAGAGGGACACGGCACAAGGAAGTGCTGAGGGTTTTGGCAAAGATTGGTATCATGACCAGTACAGGCTTAGAGAGCCAAAGGGCATGTTCCTGTGCTGTATTGTTCTTTGTATTACAGTGCTCTGTGACGTATAATATTGATCTGTGAAGTAGGACATTGAACTATTTGTTGAAGTTCTATAGTTTGAAATGCCATTCTCCACATATTTGCATACTGAGGCCTTTATATTACTGATGTAACCTGGAGCGGCACGGTTGCACAGCGGTTAGCACTGCTGTCTATGGCGGCGAGGACCCAAGTTCGATCCCGGCCCCGGGTCACCGTCCTTCTGGAGTTTGCACATTCTCCCCGTTCTGTATGGGTTTCTCCCCCTCAACCCGAAGATGTGCAGGTTAGGTGGATTGGCCACGGTAAATTGCCCCTTAATTGGGGAAAAAAAAAATGATATAACGTGCTCGGATCCTATTGGCTGGTGGCGATTGTTTACCCCATGTTCCTTGTGGAATACGAGTTCCCCCAATTGGGGGGGGGGGGGGGGGGGGGGGGGGTTGTGTGGAAGCAATCATTAACAGCGCAGCTGTATAAATAGAACTGACCAATGTGGTACCAGCTCGAGAGGGAACCAGTAGTGAGCTGCTGGTACTGAGTAACTATTGTTGTAAATAAAGTTACTTTCTGTCCGACTCTACAAACTTGTATTGGATTCTTCGTGGCCCTCACAAGAGTTCCCATGAAACAAAACAGTGAAAGACGGCACATATCCAAAGTAGAGCAATAAACATCGACAGGCAAATTTGAGCATCAAGAAGAATGTCCACGGGTCGCAGATGCAAGACAGGGCGAAGTCAGTCAGGCTCACTCTGTTCCTGCGTTTCCACTGCACCACTATTTAAAGCTGTTACAGTGCGTTACAATTAACTTCTCGGCAGAGCCAAAAGAATACAGACATTATCATCTGTGACATCAACCAATCAATGCTGCTCCTCTGGCAGCTATTTTAAAGTGGCCACTGCTCCATTTGTGCTAATTTTCCATTCATAAATTAATATGATGCATGTCCCGTTGAATTCCCAGTGAAATGAGCTGGACCCTATAGAGTGGCATCAAAAACCTTAATTTGACAAAAAAGATTAGCCATGCTCTTAGTGAATGGCGGAGTAGGCTCAAGGGGCCAGGTGGCCTACTCCGGCTTCTAGTTCTTATCTTCTTACTTTAAAAATACAGGGAACGTTTCCGGCAGAAACTGCTCGAGACTTTTAAGCAGCATTTCAGCAGAAAGTGTCAAAACTTGTCAAAGGGGAGCATGTCCCTGAACCAACCATTTATTGTCCATCCTTAATTGCCCTTGAACTTAGTGGCTTACTCGACCATTTCAGAGGGTATTTAAGAGTCAACCACTGTGGGCCTGGAGTCACATGTAGGCCAGACCAGGTAACAACAGTAGATTTCCTCCCCCAAAGGACATTGATGAACCAGATGGGTTTTTATGATAATCAACAATGGTTTCATAGTCATCATTAGACTTTTTATTTCAGATTTTTTTTATTGAATTCAAATTACACCATCTGCCATGGTATGATTCGAACCTGGGTCCCCGGGACATTACTCTGGGTCTCTGGATTACTAGGTTAATGACATTACCACTACACCACCGCCTCGTTGTTTAATTGGGAGCGAGCACAGGGTGATGGACAAACGAGACTCAATGAGAGGTAGGGACGGGCAAAGGTTTGGATGGCCTCAAGTTTATCGAGAATAGTGAGGCATTTTGGAATTCACCAATGCTACAAATTATACAGTTGTGTATGTTCCTTATTATTCCCCTTCGGTGAAAGTAATCAAATGTTGTAGATGTCAGCTACTTTGTTTTGGGGAAGCAGATATCCCATGGCACTGTCAATCCAACTCCTTGTCATGTACTAATATGAGGCGACATCAAACTTCATTCGTGGGATGCAGGTGTGACTTATGCCAGCACTTGCCAATCCTAGATTGTCTTCAAGGAGGTGGTGAAGAACCACTTTCTTGAACTGTTGCAGTCTGTTGTGGTGGGGTACACCCACAATGCTGCTAGGATGGGAGTTCAGGATTTTGAATATATTCCCAGGTCAGCATGTGTTCCCGTGCAACTGTTGCGATAGGTGGTCGAGCTCAGGGTTTGGAAGGTGCTGTCAAAGGAGTTCATAGAATCAGTACAGTGCATGAGGCCATTATGCCCATTGAGTCTGCAGCGACCCTTTGGAAGTGTACCTTAAGGGTCAGGCCCTCACCCTATCACCAAAGGGCAGCATGGTAGCACAGTGGTTAGCATAATTGCCTCACAACTACAAGGTCCCATGTTTGATTCCCGGCTTGGGTCAATGTCTTGTTTGGTCATCCCACTTCCGACCTTATAAGTTCATAAGATATAGGTGCAGAATTAGGCCATTTGGCCCATCGAGTCTGCTCAGCCATTCGATCTCGACTGATCTCATCCTGGCCTTAACTCTACCATCCTCCCCACTCTCCATAACCCTTCAACCCATTACCAATTAAAAATGTAACACCTCCTTAAATTGTCTCACTGTTCCAGCATCCACCGCACTCGAGGGTAGCAAATTCCACAGTCACAATCCTTCCTTCAGAAGTAGTTTCTCCTCAACTCCGTTGTAAATTTGTTGCCTCTTATCCAAAGACTATGACCTCTCATTCTAGAATGTCCCACAAGAGGAAGCATCCGCTCCACGTCTACTTTAGCATAACTTTTATTATCTTGTATACCTCAGTTTGATCCCTCCTCATTCTTCTAAACTCTTGAGAGCATAGGCCTAAACTATTCATTCTCTCTTCATACAAAAGACCCCTCGGGCGGTATTCTCCGAAATGGAGGCAGAATGTCCGCGCCATCGTGAACGCCATCGCGTTTTACGATGGCACGGGCACTACCGATTCTGGCCCCCATAGGGGGCCAGCACGGCACTGGAGCGGTTCACGCCAACCCGCACATACGCAGTTGCGCTGCGCCAACCCGCACATGCGTGGGGGACTTCCTCAACGCGCCGGCCCCGACGCAACATGGCGCGGGGGTTCAGGAGCCGGCCACATAAAAAAATAGGGCCGGGGCTGGAGAGGCCGACCCATCAGTGGGCCCCGCTCGCGAGCCAGACCCCATCAGAGCACCCCCCCCCCCCCCCCGGTGAAGGAGCGCACCCCCCCCCCCCCACCCCGACCCTGCACACAGAGTTCCCGCCGGCTGTGAGCAGGTGTGGACGGCGCCGGCGGGACTCTGCCGTTTCCGCACGGCCGCTCGGCCCATCAAGGCCGGAGAATCAGCGGCCCACAACCGGCGCTGCGCCAAATGCGCTGGCGCAAATGGCGCCGATTCTCCGCTCCTCGGAGAATTGCGTGCCGGCGTCGGGGCGACGTGGTGCGGTTGCAGTGATTCTCCGGCCTGGCGCGGGGCTCGGAGAATCCCGCCCCATATCTCTGGAATCAATCTAGTGAATCTCCTCTGAACTACTTTGAATGCTACTACATCTTTCCTCAAAGAAGGGGACTAAAACTGTGCACAATTCTCCAGGTGCGGTCTCACCAATGCCCCATATAGTTACAACAACACTTCCTTACATTTAAACTCTAATTCATTTAGCTATAAATGCCACCCTTCCATTCGCTTTCTTTTTTATTTGCTGTGCCTACATGCCAGTTTTCGGTGACTCATGAAAGAGGACCCCCCCCCCGCCCCCCAGATCCCTCTGCAACTAAGCACCCTAAAGACTCTCTCTTATGCAGGGAAGGTCATTTATGAAACAGCTGAAGTTGGTGAGGCCAAGGGCACAACCCTGAGGAACCCCTGTATTGAGGATGGAGATAATTAGCCTCCAACAATCACAACCATCTTCCTCTGTGCTAGGTATGACTCCAACCAGTGGAAAGTTCCACTTGATTCCCATTGACTCCAGGCTCGGGCTCCTTGATGCCATACTTTTGTTAAATACTGCTTTGATGTCAAGGGAAGTCATCACCACCTTGTCCCTAAAATTCAACCCTATTGTCCATATTTGGACCAGTGAACTAAATGGCCCTGGCAGAACCCAAATGAAGTGTCAGTGAGCAGGTTATTGGTGTGAAAGTGAAAGTTTGTCCTTTCAGTGGGACAGAATATGCCCAGAGGAGGAGAGATTGAGTACACCAGGTCTATATTCGCCAGAATGTAGATGAGAGAGAGGTGACCTAATTGAAGTACACAAAATTATTGACGGGCTTAACCATGATCCTGGAAAGATGTGTTCCTGGGCTGGAGAGCTTAGAATAATGGATCACAATTTCAGTTGATTTTTGAGTATTAATGAAATGATGAGATACAGGGATAGGATGGGAAGGTGATGCTGAGTATTAAGATCGGCCATGGCCACAATGAATAGTGGAACAGGCTCGAAGGGCCTATTCCAGACCCCAGGAATAGGGCAAGGGATTGGGCCTAGGTAGTGTGGTCATTCAAAGTATCCGTGCAGACCCGATGGGTCGAATGGCCTCCTTCTGCTCCACATGGATTCTTCGATTTCTATGATTTGTAATTTGGGGCCAAAGAATGACAATTCAATTTAAGGGATTGTTTAAAAATATATACTTGAAGTCATCAAAAATTATTTTACAAATCTGAAAGCACTTTATCGGAATTATTCCCATTAATGTCACTTTTCAAATAGCTTTATCTGCCTCCTTTACCCTATAATCAAAAGATTTTCCTTTCGTGCAAACAAATACTAGTTAGCTGTTTGTGTGACATTCTGCACAACACCCTGCTGATGTATTAGCCATTCAACCATCATTTTGTTTCCAATTCAGGTCAAATAAAACAAAGGTTTGAATAAGCGTCAGATGTGTGCTGCTCTGAAATTATACAACTTAAATTGAGAATTTCACGCTCCATTTTTTTGTCTGGGAAAAAAAATCCAGAAAAGATCAATTGGATGAGGAAGACTGTTTGACCCAAATTTGTCCCTCGTTGTGCAGCACTTTCCCACGTCACAACATCAAATCTTTCGTGAAAGAAACCCAAAGATTGTGTCTCCACTGTGTCTCCATTGTCGTACCCACCCATCCAGCCCAAACGCGGATCACAGCTTGAATGAGACTGATATCAATCCTAAATTTGTCTTTTATCAGTGTGAACTCATGTCCTTTACCTCGTACACTGACACGGAGGTTTCCTCCTTGACCCAAGTGTTTTCGCTCCACTAACACCAGGAATTCAAACGAAAGGCTCTTTACTGCACCTCTCCAAATCATGAAGCCCCTAGCCAAATGGGACACTCACCTTATATTGTGGTTTAAAGATGTTGAAAATGAAAAATGAAAATCGCTTATTGTCACGAGTAAGCTTCAATGAAGTTACTGTGAAAAGCCCCTAGTCGCCACATTCCGGCGCCTGTTCGGGGAGGCTGTTACGGGAATCGAACCGTGCTGCTGGCCTGCTTGGTCTGCTTTCAAAGCCAGCGATTTAGCCCTGTGCTAAACCAGCCCCTGACCGTCACTGTTGGTGATGATGGTGTTAAAAGTTCACTCAGTCAAAGTTTCTGTGGCAACACACACTTTTGCATCCATGTTGTTGTCTGGAACTATAGATAGTGATGGCAGAAGATCCAACATTCCTTGCACCACATGACTGATCGGGAATCTCTCCCGCTCTTACCAACTGCCATGGCAAGCATAGCAGAAGGATTTTCAGATGGATGATCAAACCGTTTGGCCAGGTTATGGTCATACTTTTCTTAACCACCACATCCTGGAATGCACCCCAGACCCACAGCTTCTGGCTCAGAGGCAGGGTTGCTCTGACGTGCACACCACTAATCTAATTTAGGATTCGGTATTCCTTTTATTTTGTTGACTGACTAAGATATACATGGTTTCCGCATCTAAAATGGGTCGGTGTCACTTATCAGCATCTGTTCAGCATTGTAAATGCATTATAAAATGCAGGCATTGTAAATGCATTATAGAATAGGCGTAAAGGTTTTTTAAATTTGTTTTTTAAAGTTAGAGCCCCCAATTATTTATTTATTTTTTTCCAATTAAGGGGCAATTTAGCATGGCCAATCCACCTACCCTGCACATCTTTGGGTTGTGGGGGTGAAACCCATGCAGACACGGGGAGAATGTGCAAACTCCACACGGACAGAGACCCAGGGCCGGGATTCGGACCAGAGTCCTCAGCGGCGCAGTCCCAGTGCTAACCATTGTGGCACGTGCCGCCGCGTAAAGATAATTTTGCATTCCTGTACAGTTGTGTCCAGATGTTGAACAAAGTTGGACAGGCCTAAGCTAGGCTTCAGAATGGAGATGTCCATCACATTTGGTTGGAGAACAGTGGCACCATGGTTATGTTACTGGGCTTGGACAGAGGATCCAGGAGACATGAGTTCAAATCTCATCACGGCACCTGGGGAATTAAATTTAAATAAATCAGCACTTAAAAATCTAGAATCAGTAATGACTATGAAACAACTGGATTGCGGTTTTAAGAAATCCTTCAGTGAAGGAGATCAGCTTTCCTTACTGGATTTAGTTTGGACAAGATTCCGGACCCATAGCAACGTGGCTGATTCTGTTGTAAATGGCCGGACAGTTGTATTCAAGAATACAGCTCGCGCTCATCTTTTTTAAAGGGCAATTAGGGATGGAAAATAAGCACTCACATCCCGAACACAGTAGCACAGTGGTTAGCACTGTTGTTTCACAGCGCCAGGGATCCGGGATCGATTCCCAGCTTGGGTCACTGTCTGCGCGGAGTCTGAACGTTCACTCCGTGTCTTTGTGGGTTTCTTCCGGGTGCTCCGGTTTCCTCCCACAAGTCCCGAAAGACGTGCTTGTTAGGTAATTTGGACATTCTGAATTCTCCCTCTGTGTGCCCGAACAGGCGCCGGAAAGTGGCGACTAGGGGATTTTCACAGTAACTTCATTGCAGTGTTAATGCAAGCCTACATATGACACTAATAAAGATTAATTAATTTTTTTCAGGTCCAAATGTAGACTTCGTACAGACTTGCAAACTCGAATTATTGTCAAAGCTGACAAGAAAGGAGAATGTTGCATTTGAAATGTTGCATTGACAATATAGTCAATGTGAAATTTAGAATCCCTACAGTGGAGAAGGAGGCCATTCAGCCCATTGGTTCTGCACTAGCCCTCTGAAAGGGCACCCTACCTAAGCCCCACTCCCCTGCCCTATCCGCGTAACCCCATCCAACCTGCACATCTCCCGACATTAAGGGGCAATATTTAGCATGGCACGTCCTCCTAACCTGCACATCTTTGGACGGAGGAAACCAGAGCACCCAGAGGAAACCCACGCCCACACAGGGAGAAAGTCACCACACAGACGGTCACCAGAATTGAACACTAGTCCCCGGCAGTGTGAGGCAGCAGTGCTGAACACTGCGCTACACTATCTCAATTGGACTGGCTTCTAAATTTCAACTGGACTGGCTTCTGAAATCAAAGACCATGCTGGTAATCTGGTGGGCACACGACAGGACACAGCAGCATGCCTCTCATCTTAAGAACCACTGTATTTTTCAAACCGAACATTCACCATGAAAGAAACACAAAGGTTGACACCTAGTAGCATTGTGCACTTTTCAGAGCAGTGGGAACTAATAGACAATAAAACACGTTGCCTGGAAGTTTTACAACACTGAGCATTTTGGAAATCTCTTTCCATTAATGCATGTGTGAAATACTTCAGCATTCATAACTATTAAAAAACAAAACAAATACTTTCTGAGCAGGGAAGCAAGATTGGGAAAGACTAATAGGCTCATTCTGCAGGCTAGCCGTAATGTTCAATGTTAGCTAGCAGACCTTCCAGTTGGAAAGAATCTGTATTCTGATATTAATCTCATGATCTTCTGAACACTGGTCATATGAATCAGATAACAAGTCACTCCTTTTCATTGCGCATCAGTATTATCATGGGACCAGCACACAGCACCCCACAAGGAGCCACCAAAAATCGTTAGACCATGATGTGGGAGCTCTATATCCATGCGTGACTAACACTGCCCTGAAAGCAGTCTGTCTTCATCAACTCTTTCCCGTACATCACTGCAGTAGCAGTTTTGATTTTGCTCGGCTGTTGATAAAAAGTAAAGAGCTGACGTTATTTTTTGAGCGGTCCCAGCATACATCACTTAACAGAAGTGGCAACATCCACTGCAGCCCAAACACATGCGGGGATGAAGTGGATCGTGAGAAGTGAGTTGTGGGTGGAGCAGCCGAGACACTTGCAGATGAATGTTTTAGAAAAAGGTTATTTTCCACAAATGATTATTTCTCTTAAAAACAGGCCGAGAAAGAAAACATCATGGTTTTTTTTTTAAATGTCAGTGGCCCCTCACACACAAGGCAGCTGTGTTCCGATGTTTGAAAATTCTCCATGCTCCTCCTCTCTCAAACATAACCGCTATACTGCTGATGGATATGAACATCCTGCATGAACTGCAAACACTGCCAAAGAGATGGGCGGCGGTCGCAAAAAGGCCAACGTATCGCCTTGGCCTGACACGCGGCATCCTTGGATTTCAAAAGAGAGATAGTGGGTGCTCTGGTTTTGATCTTCCAGAATTCCCTCAAATCTAGATCGGAAGGTGGAATCTTGCTGTTCAAGAAAGGAGCAGGGGAGTAAATGGGGAACTGGTATCAGGAAGGGGAAAATGCTGGATTAGGATTAGGGGAGTGGCAACAGGCTAGTCACAGAATAATCAAAGGGTTATAACATTTGGAATTCTCTACCACAGAGCTGTGAATGCTCAGTCAGAGGATATGTCAAATAGAAATTGATCGATTGTTGAATACTCGAAGAATCAAGGAACAGAGCAGTGGGAACTAATAGACAATAAAACACGTTGCCTGGAAGTTTTACAACACTGAGCATTTTGGAAATCTCTTTCCAATAATGCATGTGTGAAATACTTCAGCATTCATAACTATTAAAAAACAAAACAAATACTTTCTGAGCAGGGAAGCAAGATTGAGAAAGACTAATAGGCTCATTCTGCAGGCTAGCCGTAATGTTCAATGTTAGCTAGCAGACCTTCCAGTTGGAAAGAATCTGTATTCTGATATTAATCTCATGATAGAGTGAAAAGATATAGCTGAGGTGGAAGATCAGCCATGATCGTATTGCGTGGTAGAGCAAGCTTGAGGGGCTGAGTGGCCCACCCATCGCCTTTTTCTATTGCTATGTCCAAATTTAGCTAAGAAAAGACAGAAACATAAACCAGGCTATCATGGGTTTATTGTGTTTCAAACTCCAACTCGCCATACCCAACAATGATTTGGGAGTCGCTCTGCATTGTAGAGCCACACTTTATCCTGTTTCAGAAGTACTTTATTAAACATCCACATTCTTTCTATACAGTAAACGTGCGAGTAATGGTGAATTGGCCGAGCTATCCAAATGAAAGACTGGTGGGATAAAAGTGCTCCCGTGAGTCACATGAATACAGCTCGGTGTGTACACTGGAACAAGGCAACTTTAACAACAGAGGAGTTAGAGAAAAAAAGAATCAATATGTCACTGTGCTGAACCCATCTCGGCTTGATGCATATTCTCAGTCTATCTTCCCAGTTTGTGAATCATGTGGCTGAGATTGTATTCCATCTGTTTTTACAAGCCTGGGAGGAGACACCCAAGTTTAGGGTATGTTTGCCACCAGAGATTTAGGATAAGCTGAAAGTAAATAGCCCATTCAATTTGGACTGGCTTTCAGAGCATTTCAAAAAGGGAGCTGACTTGTACACTGGAACACACCTCACAGAAGAATGAATGCTGTCTAAAAAGGCATTTAAAATGCGAGAGAAGTCAAAAGCTGTGCATCACCCCTTGGCCATTCTTTGGCTGGATCAGAGCAGTCTGGGATATCTCCCTCCTCCCTTGGTCAGCTCTGTCTTAGTTAGTGGCACTTGCGCCTCAGATTCACACAGAGCCGGGTTCAAATCCTTCTCCAAGTCAGCACAAACGGGAGAGCTGGACGTAAAGGATCCAATGGCACTATTTCAAAGAACTGCAGGTGAGTTATCCTCCGTGGACTGGCCAATATTTATCCTTCAATCAAGACCACACAAAAATATTTGATTACTATTTTGTTGCCGCTTGTGGGAGTTGGCTGTGTGCAAGTGAGCTGCTGTATTACCTATGTTACAACTGTGAGTACACTTCAAAAGTACTTAATTGGCTGGAAAACCCTTTGAGCTTTCATGTGGTCATGAAAAGTACTATATCGATGCTAGTCATGCAGCACGGTAGCACAGTGGTTAGCATAGTTGCTTCACAGCTCCAGGGTCCCAGGTTCAATTCCCGGCTTGGGTCACTGTCTGTGCGGAGTCTGCACGTTCTCCCTGTGTCTGCGTGGGTTTCCTCCAGATGCTCCACTTTCCTCCCACAGCCCAAAGAAATGAAAAATGAAATGAAAATCGCTTATTGTCACGTGTAGGCTTCAATGAAGTTACTGTGAAAAGCCCCTAGTCGCCACATTCCGGCGCCTGTTCGGGGAGGCTGGTACGGGAATTGAACTGTGCTGCTGGACTGCCTTGGTCTGCTTTAAAAGCCAGCGATTTAGCCCAGTGTGCTAAACCAGCCCCTGATGTGCAGGTTAGGTGGATTTGCCATGATAAATTGCCCTTAGTGTCCAAAAAGGTTAAGTGGGGTTACTGGTGTGGGCTTAGGTGTGGTGCTAATTACAAGGGCCGGTGCAGACCTGATGGGCCGAATGGCCTCCTTCTGCACTGTAAATTCTATGAGTCTATGAGAAAGTCTTTCTCTTTCCTGGATTGCTAAGCAATGGGTACACACACACACTGCTTCACAAAGCATGGCTCAATATGCAGGGAAAACCACTTGCTGCCTGGTACTACAGAACTTTAGTATTACTGATCGAGACATTCTGTGAAATCTTATCAGGACAGACTCAAGAGTGCCAAATTTCAAAGAAAACAACAATTCATGTGGCATGAGAAAAGGGATGCTGATTAATTGGCAAGTCAGCTATGATTGGTCAAGACATTGCCATGGCAAATGTACTGTGCAGCTATCATTCCCCCATGTTCTTTTTTAATTCTAAAAAGATGCAATGCCTGGACATATTCCTTTTGCCTGCAGAGGGGAAGTCCCTGCGCATGAATGATTGTAGCTTCGAGCAAGTATAAGTGAGCTACATTGGGAGCTGGACTGGTAATCTCAAATTGACTGTGTAATTTCTTAGCACACACGGGATTGACCAGCAAATTCTGCCCAATCAAAGCTCAGAAATTATGTCTACGGTTAGACATCGCAACACTGGACGAATTGAATCGCAACACTGGACGAACTGAGAGAGAAATTCCAGCTAGCCGGGGGAATGAGCTAAGGTATCTACAACTCAAAAACTTTCTACGATAGGAGACAAGGACGTACCCACAACCGCCACGACAGACATTACTGGAAGAGTTACTGGACGCAAGCACCCTAGATAAAGGAAACTGTAGCAACATGTATGATCGACTGGTAGAAAGGGCCGACACCGTACTGTATGCACAAGAAAGAAATGGGATGAGGACCTGGGGATTGAAATAGGGTGGGGACTCTGGAGCGAAGCACTGCACAGGGTCAACACCACTTCCACGTGCGTAAGGCTCAGCCTGACGCAGCTAAAAGTGGTACATAGAGCCCACTTAACAAGAACCCGTATGAGTAGGTTCTTCCCGGAGACGGAAGATAGATATGAACGGTGCCAAGGAGGCCCGGCCAACCATGCCCACATGTTCTGGTCTTGCCCCAGACTTGCGGGGTACTGGACAACCTTCTTCGAGGCTATGTCCAAAGTGGTGCGGATGAGGGTGGAGCCATGCCCGAAAGTGGCGGTCTTCGGGGTTTCAGGCCAGCCAGATGTATTCCTGGGGAGGAGGGCGGACGCCCTTGCCTTTGCCTCCCTGATCGCCCGCCGTAGAATCCTGTTCGGCTGGCGGTCAGCAGCACCACCCAAAGCTGCAGACTGGCTGTCCGACCTCTCGGAATCTCTCCAAATGGAGAAAATCAAATTTGCCATCCGAGGGTCCACAGAACGTGGGAGCCATTCACCCAATTGTTCCAGGACCTGTTTGTGGCCAACGAACAAGCAGAAGAATAGCCAGGTAGCCAAGAATCAGGGGAAAGTAGCCAAAGCATGAGAGGGAGAGATGGACCGGGAGGGCGGGGGCAGCTAAACCTAAGAGGAAAGAAAGGTGAACCACGGGAGCGGGGGGGGGGGGGGGGGGGGGGGGGCGGGGGGGAAGACAAGAGAGGAGAACCATTTATTTAAAAATGTCTATGGTTAGATGGCAATTATCGAACAACTGACTGCCCGAAAATCAATTCTCCCAATCTAGTGTCCTTCGCGCGTCATTTTAAAAGTCTTGTCAACCGTTACCAACGCCAAAGCTCTGGGATACATTTTGCAAATTAAATTCTACTTGCAGCATTACAGTTAAATGATCAGCTTGCGAACAGATTATCCAAGGCCACTCTGGGAACAATATTTTTTAGAAAACAAAACAGAATATGTAACAAAGTATAAAAATAATGCAGAAAACTGCTGATGCATTTTAAGATGACCGGCTATTTGCTTGGGTCAAAAGGTCTCCAGGAAAGGGCAGACTTACTTTTATCCATCAAACATGTTGGTCTTCAACAAAATGAAAGTTATTAATACAAGCAACTTAATCCAACAAGAGAGTGGCTAACCATCCCCCTCACCCCACCCCCCAAACTCAAATCGACATTCAATGATATTACAATAATTGAAAGCCCTACCATCAACATTACCATTGCCCGAAACGGAACTGCACACTTGTGCACAGGCTATGTGAACACCGTTGATACATGAAAAGGTCAGAAGCTGCGAATTCTGCAGTGAGTAACTCACCTCCTGATTCATCAAAACAAGTCAGGAGTGTGATGGAATACGCCCCCACTAGCCTGGATCAGTGTGGCTCTAGCAATACTCATGAAGCTCAAAACTGACAAACAGCCTGCTTGATCAGCATCAGTCCACCATCAGCAGACTGTGGCTGCAGTGTACAAAATGCAAAAAATTGCCAAGATGCCTTTGACGGCAACTTTGAGAACCTGCAACATCTACCACCTCGAGCAACATGGGCAGCAGGCATAGTGAATTATCACTACCTCCAAGCTCCCCCTCCAATTTACACACCATCCCCATTAAGGCAGGGGCAGCGTTGTAAAGTTCGACCAGATCTTTCAGGGGTGAAATTGGGAAACAATTCTACAGACTAAGAGTGGTAGAGGTTTGAACTCTCTTCTACAAATGGCAAAAGTTAAATTTAAACCTTACGGGATATGGAGCACAGGCAGATCTCACTGAATGGTGAAGCTGGTTCAGTGGACTAAATAGCTTCGTCCTGTTCCTGTGTCACTATGTTTTCAATATCACTGGATCAAAATCCTGCAACGCCCTCCCTAACAGAAGGGCGCATCTTCAGAACAAGGACTGCAGAATCTGAAGAATTGGGGAAAAATTTGAGATAAAATTAAATTAAAAAGGGGAATTGATAAGGACATCTCTCTCTGAAGGGGGCTTTGATATGCGAATTAACATGCCAGTGAGAAAAGCAATTTTTTACCTATGTGACTAGGGGAAAACAATGGGGCATAGAAGAGGTAACTTCAAAGTGGAGGGATAAGGAAATTGGCACTTCTATTCTAAAAGGTGAGGTCCGCAGGGTGGGTAACATCAATCAGAAAGAATGATATATCCACAGCACAATAGCTGGAGAAAGGAACACAGTAGAGGCAGCTACCATTACAACCACACCCAGCAGTAGAAATC